>NW_026735747.1:0-102643 GCF_949786415.1 Peromyscus eremicus | reverse complement strand
CTCCCGTCTGTTCCCAGCAAGCACAGTGTATTGGACTGAAGAGGAGCTACTGTTCTTGTCAGGTTCCTAAGCAGAGTTGAACTAGATATGGCCCGTGTGTCCAGGAAGCACAGTTCATTTGTTCTGAGCAAGCTCACTGTTCTGGCCCTTTAGGAAACACAGTAGAGTAGAAGAGTGCTCTTTTCTCGAAAGCAATGTGGTTTTTGTAAGGCGAGCTAGCGTTTGTTTCCTAGTCCTAAATGGAGTTGAATCACATGCAGTTTCTGGTCCTACGAACAAGAGTTGTTTTCTGGTAAGGAAAGTCACTATTGCGCTCCCATTGCCATACACAGTGCAAATAGCACTCGCGTCTGTTCCCAGCAATTACAGTGTATCGGACTGAAGAGGAGCTACTGTTCTTGTCAGTTTCCTAAGCAGAGTTGAACTAGATATGGTCCGTGTGTGTAGGAAGCACAGTTCTTTTGTTCTGAGCAAGCTCACTGTTTGGACCCCTAGGAAACACAGTGGAGTAGAAGAGTGCTCTTTTCTCTAAAGCAGAGTGTTTTTCTTGTAAGGCGAGCTAGTATTTGTTTCCCAGTCCTAAATGGCGTTGAATCACATGCAGTTTGTGGTCCTATGAGAAAGAGTTGTTTTCTGGTAAGGAAAGTCACTATTGTGTTCTCATTGCCATACACAGTGCAAATAGCACTCGTGTCTGTTCCCAGCAAGTACAGTGTATTGGACTGAAGAGGAGCTACTGTTCTTGTCAGTTTCCTATGCAGAGTTGAACTAGATATTATCTGTGTGTGTAGGAAGCACAGTTCATTTGATCTGAGCAAGCTCACTGTTCTTGCCCTATAGGAAACACAGTAGAGTAGAAGAGTGCTCTTTTCGCAAAAGCAGAGTGTGTTTTTGTAAGGCAAGCTAGCATTTGTTTCCCAGTCCTAAATGGCATTGAATCACATGCAGTTTCTATTCCTACAAGCAAGAGTTGTTTTCTGGTAAGGAAAGTCACTATTGCGTTCTCATTGCCATACACAGTGCAAATATCACTGGAGTCTGATCGCAGCAAGTACAGTGTATTGGACTGAAGAGGATCTACTGTTCTTGTCAGGTTCCTAAGCAGAAATGAACTAGATATGGCCGTGTGTGTAGGAAGCACAGTTCTTTTGTTCTGAGCAAGCTTACTGTTTGGACCCCATAGGAAACACAGTAGAATAGAAGAGTGCTCTTTTCTCTAAAGCAGAGTGTGTTTCTTGTAAGGCGAGCTAGCTTTTGTTTCCCAGTCCTAAATGGAGTTGAATCCCATGCAGTTTCTGGTCCTAAGAGCAAGAGTTGTTTTCTGGTAAGGAAAGTCACTATTGTGCTCCCATTGCCATACACAGTGCAAATAGCACTCGCGTCTGTTCCCAGCAAGTACAGTGTATTGGAGTGAAGAGGAGCTACTGTTCTTCTCAGTTTCCTAAGCAGAGTTGAACTAGATATGGCCCGTGTGTCTAGGAAGCACAGTTATTATGGTCTGAGCAAGCTCAATGTTCTGGCCCTATAGGAAACACAGTAGAGTAGAGGAGTGCTCCTTTCTCTAAAGCAGAGTGTGTTTCTTGTAAGGCGAGCTCGCGTTTGTTTCCCAGTCCTAAATGGAGTTGAGTCACAGGCAGTTTTTTGGTACTACCAGCAAGACTTGTGTTCTGGTAAGAAGAGTCACTATTGCGCTCCAAATGCCATACACAGTGCAAATAGCACTCGCGTCTGTTCCCAGGAAGTACAGTGTATTGGACTGAAGAGGAGCTACTTTTCTTGTCAGTTTCCTAAGCAGAGATGAACTAACTATGCTCCGTGTGTGTAGGAAGCACAGTTCTTTTGTTCTGAGCAAGCTCACTGTTTGGACCCCATAGGAAACACAGTAGAGTAGAAGAGTGCTCTTTCCTCTAAAGCAGAGTGTGTTTCTTGTAAGGCGAGCTAGCTTTTGTTTCCCAGTCCTAAATGGAGTTGAATCCCATGCAGTTTCTGGTCCTAAGAGCAAGAGTTGTTTTCTGGTAAGGAAAGTCACTATTGCGCTCCCATTGCCATTCACAGTGCAAATAGCACTCGCGTCTGTTCCCAGCAAGTACAGTGTATTGGAGTGAAGAGGAGCTACTGTTCTTCTCAGTTTCCTAAGCAGAGTTGAACTAGATATGGCCCGTGTGTCTAGGAAGCACAGTTATTATGTTCTGAGCAAGCTCACTGTTCTGGACCTATAGGAAACACAGTAGAGTAGAGGAGTGCTCTTTTCTCTAAAGCAGAGTGTGTTTCTTGTAAGGCGAGCTCGCGTTTGTTTCCCAGTCCTAAATGGAGTTGAGTCACAGGCAGTATTTGGTACTACCAGCAAGAGTTGTTTTCTTGTAAGAAGAGACACTATTGCGCTCTAAATTCCATACACAGTGCAAATAGCACTGGCGTCTGTTCCCAGCAAGTACAGTGTATTGCACTGAAGAGACGCTACTGTTCTTGTCAGTTTCCTAAGCAGAGTTGAACTAGATATGCTCCGTGTGTGTAGGAAGCACAGTTCTTTTGTTCTGAGCAAGCTCACTGTTTGGACCCCATAGGAAACACAGTAGAGTAGAAGAGTGCTCTTTTCTCAAAAGCAGAGTGTGTTTTTTGTAAGGCAAGCTAGCGTTTGTTTCCCAGTCTTAAATGGAGGTGAATACATGCAGTTTCTGGTCCTACGAGCAAGAGTTGTTTTCTGGTAAGGAAAGTCACTATTGCGCTCCCATTGCCATATACAGTGCAAATAGCACTCCCGTCTGTTCCCAGCAAGCACAGTGTATTGGACTGAAGAGGAGCTACTGTTCTTGTCAGGTTCCTAAGCAGAGTTGAACTAGATATGGCCCGTGTGTCCAGGAAGCACAGTTCATTTGTTCTGAGCAAGCTCACTGTTCTGGCCCTTTAGGAAACACAGTAGAGTAGAAGAGTGCTCTTTTCTCGAAAGCAATGTGGTTTTTGTAAGGCGAGCTAGCGTTTGTTTCCTAGTCCTAAATGGAGTTGAATCACATGCAGTTTCTGGTCCTACGAACAAGAGTTGTTTTCTGGTAAGGAAAGTCACTATTGCGCTCCCATTGCCATACACAGTGCAAATAGCACTCGCGTCTGTTCCCAGCAATTACAGTGTATCGGACTGAAGAGGAGCTACTGTTCTTGTCAGTTTCCTAAGCAGAGTTGAACTAGATATGGTCCGTGTGTGTAGGAAGCACAGTTCTTTTGTTCTGAGCAAGCTCACTGTTTGGACCCCTAGGAAACACAGTGGAGTAGAAGAGTGCTCTTTTCTCTAAAGCAGAGTGTTTTTCTTGTAAGGCGAGCTAGTATTTGTTTCCCAGTCCTAAATGGCGTTGAATCACATGCAGTTTGTGGTCCTACGAGAAAGAGTTGTTTTCTGGTAAGGAAAGTCACTATTGTGTTCTCATTGCCATACACAGTGCAAATAGCACTCGCGTCTGTTCCCAGCAAGTACAGTGTATTGGACTGAAGAGGAGCTACTGTTCTTGTCAGTTTCCTATGCAGAGTTGAACTAGATATTATCTGTGTGTGTAGGAAGCACAGTTCATTTGATCTGAGCAAGCTCACTGTTCTTGCCCTATAGGAAACACAGTAGAGTAGAAGAGTGCTCTTTTCGCAAAAGCAGAGTGTGTTTTTGTAAGGCAAGCTAGCATTTGTTTCCCAGTCCTAAATGGCATTGAATCACATGCAGTTTCTATTCCTACAAGCAAGAGTTGTTTTCTGGTAAGGAAAGTCACTATTGCGTTCTCATTGCCATACACAGTGCAAATATCACTGGAGTCTGATCGCAGCAAGTACAGTGTATTGGACTGAAGAGGATCTACTGTTCTTGTCAGGTTCCTAAGCAGAAATGAACTAGATATGGCCGTGTGTGTAGGAAGCACAGTTCTTTTGTTCTGAGCAAGCTCACTGTTTGGACCCCATAGGAAACACAGTAGAATAGAAGAGTGCTCTTTTCTCTAAAGCAGAGTGTGTTTCTTGTAAGGCGAGCTAGCTTTTGTTTCCCAGTCCTAAATGGAGTTGAATCCCATGCAGATTCTGGTCCTAAGAGCAAGAGTTGTTTTCTGCTACGGAAAGTCACTATTGTGCTCCCATTGCCATACACAGTGCAAATAGCACTCGCGTCTGTTCCCAGCAAGTACAGTGTATTGGAGTGAAGAGGAGCTACTGTTCTTCTCAGTTTCCTAAGCAGAGTTGAACTAGATATGGCCCGTGTGTCTAGGAAGCACAGTTATTATGGTCTGAGCAAGCTCAATGTTCTGGCCCTATAGGAAACACAGTAGAGTAGAGGAGTGCTCCTTTCTCTAAAGCAGAGTGTGTTTCTTGTAAGGCGAGCTCGCGTTTGTTTCCCAGTCCTAAATGGAGTTGAGTCACAGGCAGTTTTTTGGTACTACCAGCAAGACTTGTGTTCTGGTAAGAAGAGTCACTATTGTGCTCCAAATGCCATACACAGTGCAAATAGCACTCGCGTCTGTTCCCAGGAAGTACAGTGTATTGGACTGAAGAGGAGCTACTTTTCTTGTCAGTTTCCTAAGCAGAGATGAACTAACTATGCTCCGTGTGTGTAGGAAGCACAGTTCTTTTGTTCTGAGCAAGCTCACTGTTTGGACCCCATAGGAAACACAGTAGAGTAGAAGAGTGCTCTTTCCTCTAAAGCAGAGTGTGTTTCTTGTAAGGCGAGCTAGCGTTTGTATCCCAGTCCTAAATGTAGTTGAATCACATGCAGTTTCTGGTCCTACTAGCATGAGTTGTTTTATGGTAAGAATAGTCACTATTGTGCTCCCATTGCCATTCACAGTGCAAATAGCACTCGCGTCTGTTCCCAGCAAGTACAGTGTATTGGAGTGAAGAGGAGCTACTGTTCTTCTCAGTTTCCTAAGCAGAGTTGAACTAGATATGGCCCGTGTGTCTAGGAAGCACAGTTATTATGTTCTGAGCAAGCTCAATGTTCTGGACCTATAGGAAACACAGTAGAGTAGAGGAGTGCTCTTTTCTCTAAAGCAGAGTGTGTTTCTTGTAAGGCGAGCTCGCGTTTGTTTCCCAGTCCTGAATGGAGTTGAGTCACAGGCAGTATTTGGTACTACCAGCAAGAGTTGTTTTCTTGTAAGAAGAGACACTATTGCGCTCTAAATTCCATACACAGTGCAAATAGCACTGGCGTCTGTTCCCAGCAAGTACAGTGTTTTGCACTGAAGAGGAGCTACTGTTCTTGTCAGTTTCCTAAGCAGAGTTGAACTAGATATGCTCCGTGTGTGTAGGAAGCACAGTTCTTTTGTTCTGAGCAAGCTCACTGTTTGGACCCCATAGGAAACACAGTAGAGTAGAAGAGTGCTCTTTCCTCTAAAGCAGAGTGTGTTTCTTGTAAAGCGAGCTAGCGTTTGTATCCCAGTCCTAAATGGAGTTGAATCACATGCAGTTTCTGGTCCTACGAGCCTAAGTTGTTTTATGGTAAGAATAGTCACTATTGCGCGCCCATTGCCATACACAGGACCAATAGCACTGGCGTCTGTTCCCAGCAAGTACAGTATATTGGACTGAATAGGATCTACTGTTCTTGTCAGGTTCCTAAGCAGAATTGAACTAGATATGGCCGTGTGTGTAGGAAGCACAGTTCTTTTGTTCTCAGCAAGCTCACTGTTCGGACCCCATAAGAAACACAGTAGAGTAGAAGAGTGCTCTTTTCGCAAAAGCAGAGGTTGTTTTTGTAAGGCGAGCTAGCATTTGTTTCCCAGTCCTAAATGGCGTTGAATCACATGCAGTTTGTGGTCCTACGAGCAAGAGTTGTTTTCTGGTAAGGAAAGTCACTATTGCGTTCTCATTGCCATACACTGTGCAAATAGCACTCGCGTCTGTTCCCAGCAAGTACAGTGTATTGGACTGAAGAGGACCTACTGTTCTTGTCAGTTTCCTAAGCAGAGTTGAACTACATATGGTCCGTGTGTGTAGGAAGCACAGTTCTTTTGTTCTGAGCAAGCTAACTGTTTGGACCCCCTAGGAAAAACAGTAGAGTAGAGGAGTGCTCTTTTCTCTAAAGCAGAGTGTGTTTCTTGTAAGGCAAGCTAGCTTTTGTTTCCCAGTCCTAAATGGAGTTGAATCCCATGCAGTTTCTGGTCCTAAGAGCAAGAGTTGTTTTCTGGTACGGAAAGTCACTGTTGTGCTCCCATTGCCATACACAGTGCAAATAGAACTCGCGTCTGTTCCCAGCAAGTACAGTGTATTGGAGTGAAGAGGAGCTACTGTTCTTCTCAGTTTCCTAAGCAGAGTTGAACTAGATATGTCCCGTGTGTCTCGGAAGCACAGTTATTATGTTCTGAGCAAGCTCAATGTTCTGGCCCTATAGGAAACACAGTAGAGTAGAAGAGTGCTCTTTTCTCTAAAGCAGAGTGTGTTTCTTGTAAGGCGAGCTCGCGTTTGTTTCCCAGTCCTAAGCGGAGTTGAGTCACAGGCAGTTTTTGGTACTACCAGCAAGAGTTGTTTTCTGGTAAGGAAAGTCACTATTGCGCTCCCATTGCCATACACAGTACAAATAGCACTCGCGTCTGTTCCCATCAAGTACAGTGTATTGTAGTGAAGAGGAGCTACTGTTCTCAGTTTCCTAAGCAGAGTTGAACTAGATATGGCCCATGTGTCTAGGAAGCACAGTTATTATGTTCTGAGCAAGCTCACTGTTTTTGTGCCCCATAGGAAACACAGTAGAGTAGAAGAGTGCTCTTTCCTCTAAAGAAGATTGTGTTTCTTGTAAAGCGAGCTAGCGTTTGAATCCCAGTCCTAAATGGAGTTGAATCACATGCGGTTTCTGGTCCTACGAGCATGAGTTGTTTTATGGTAAGAATAGTCACTATTGTGCTCCCATTGCCATACACAGGACCAATAGCACATGCGTCTGTTCCAAGCAAGTACAGTGTATTGGACTGAAGAGGATCTACTGTTCTTGTCAGGTTCCTAAGCAGAATTGAACTAGATATGGCCGTGTGTGTAGGAAGCACAGTTCTTTTGTTCTGAGCAAGCTCACTGTTTGGACCCCATAGGAAACACAGTAGAGTAGAAGAGTGCTCTTTCCTCTAAAGCAGAGTGTGTTTCTTGTAAGGCGAGCTAGCGTTTGTATCCCAGTCTTAAATGTAGTTGAATCACATGCAGTTTCTGGTCCTACTAGCATGAGTTGTTTTATGGTAAGAATAGTCACTATTGTGCTCCCATTGCCATACACAGGACCAATAGCACATGCGTCTGTTCCCAGCAAGTACAGTGTATTGGACTGAATAGGATCTACTGTTCTTGTCAGGTTCCTAAGCAGAATTGAACTAGATATGGCCGTGTGTGTAGGAAGCACAGTTCTTTTGTTCTGAGCAAGCTCACTGTTTGGACCCCATAGGAAACACAGTAGAGTAGAAGAGTGCTCTTTTCTCTAAAGCAGAGTGTGTTTCTTGTAAGGCGAGCTAGCTTTTGTTTCCCAGTCCTAAATGGAGTTGAATCCCATGCAGTTTCTGGTCCTAAGAGCAAGAGTTGTTTTCTGGTAAGGAAAGTCACTATTGTGCTCCCATTGCCATTCACAGTGCAAATAGCACTCGCGTCTGTTCCCAGCAAGTACAGTGTATTGGAGTGAAGAGGAGCTACTGTTCTTCTCAGTTTCCTAAGCAGAGTTGAACTAGATATGGCCCGTGTGTCTAGGAAGCACAGTTATTATGTTCTGAGCAAGCTCAATGTTCTGGACCTATAGGAAACACACTAGAGTAGAGGAGTGCTCTTTTCTCTAAAGCAGAGTGTGTTTCTTGTAAGGCGAGCTCGCGTTTGTTTCCCAGTCCTAAATGCAGTTGAGTCACAGGCAGTATTTGGTACTACCAGCAAGAGTTGTTTTCTTGTAAGAAGAGACACTATGGCGCTCTAAATTCCATACACAGTGCAAATAGCACTGGCGTCTGTTCCCAGCAAGTACAGTGTATTGCACTGAAGAGGAGCTACTGTTCTTGTCAGTTTCCTAAGCAGAGTTGAACTAGATATGGCCCGTGTGTGTAGGAAGCACAGTTATTATGTTCTGAGCAAGCTCACTCTTCTGGCCCTATAGGAAACACAGTAGAGTAGAAGAGTTCTCTTTTCTCTAAAGCACAGTGTGTTTCTTGTAAGGCGAGCTCGCGTTTGTTTCCCAGTCCTAAATGGAGTTGAGTCACATGCAGTTTTTGGTCCTACGAGCAAGAGTTGTTTTCTGGTAAGAAGAGTCACTATTGTGTTCCAAATGCCATACACAGTGAAAATAGCTCTCGCGTCTGTTCCCAGCAAGTACAGTGTATTGGACTGAAGAGGAGCTACTGTTCTTCTCAGTTTCCTAAGCAGAGTTGAACTAGATATGGCCCGTGAGTGTAGGAAGCACAGTTCATTTGTTCTGAGCAAGTTCACTGTTCTGGCCCTATAGGAAACTCAGGAGAGTAAAAGAGTGCTCTTTTCTCAAAAGCAGAGAGTGTTTCTTGTAAGGCGAGCTAGTGTTTTTTTTCCCAGTCCTAAATGGAGTTGAATCACATGCAGTTTCTGGTCCTACGAGCAAGAGATGTTTTCTGGTAAGGAAAGTCACTATTGTGTTCCCATTGCCATACACAGTGCAAAGAGCATTCGCGTCTGTTCCCAGCAGGTACAGTGTATCGGACTGAAGAGGAGCTACTGTTCTTGTCAGTTTCCTAAGCAGAGTTGAATGAGATATGGCGCGTGTGTGTAGGAAGAACAGTTCTCTTGTTCTGAACAAGCTCACTGTTCTGGCCCTATAAGTAACACAGTAGAGTAGAAGAGTGCTCTTTTCTCTAAAGCAGAGTGTGTTTCTTGTAAGGCGAGCTAGCATTTGTTTCCCAGTCCTAAATGGAGTTGAATCACATGCAGTTTCTGGTCCTACGAGCAAGAGTTGTTTTCTGGTAAGAAGAGTCCCTATTGCGCTCCCATTGTCATTCACAGAGCAAATAGTCCTGGCGTCTTTCCTAGCATGTACAGTGAATTGGACTGAAGAGGAGCTACTGTTCTTGTCAGTTTCGTAAGCAGAGTTGAACTAGATATGGCCCGTGTGTGTAGGAAGCACAGTTCTTGTGTTCTGAGCAAGCTCACTGTTCCCACCCATAGGAAACACAGTAGAGTAGAAGAGTGCTCTTTTCTCAAAAGCAGATTGTGTTTCATGTAAGGCAAGCTAGCATTTTTTTCCCAGTCCTAAATGGAATTGAATCACATGCAGTTTCTAGTCCTACGAGCAAAAGTTGTTTTCTGGTAAGAAAAGTCACTATTGCGCTCCCATTGCCATACACAGTGCAAATAGCACTCGCGTGTGTTTCCAGCTAGTACAGGGTATCGTACTGAGGAGGAGCTACTGTTTTTGTCAGTTTCCTCAGCAGAGTTGAACTAGATATGGCCCGTGTTTGTAGGAAGCACAGCTTTTATTTTCTGAGCAAGATCACTGTTCTGGCCCTATAGGAAACACTTTAGAGTATACGAGGGCTCTTTTCTCAAAAGCAGAGTGTGTTTCTTGTAATGCAAGCTAGCGTTTGTTTCCCAGTCCTAAATGGAGTTGAATCTCATGCAGTTTCTGGTCCTACGAGCAAGAGTTGTTTTCTGGTAAGAAGAGTCACTATTGTGCTCCCATTGCCATACACAGTGCAAATAGCACTCGCATCTGTTTCCAGCAAGTACAGTGTATTGGACTGAAGAGTAGCTACTGTTGTTGTCAGTTTCTTAACAGAGTTGAACGAGATATGACCCGTGTGTGTAGGAAGCTCAGTTCTTTTGTTCTGAGCAAGCTCACTGTTTTGCCCACATAGGAAACACAGTAGAGTAGAAGAGTGCTCTTTTCTCAAAAGCAGGGTGTGTTTCTTGTAAGGCGAGCTAGTGTTTGTTTCCCAGTTTTAAATGGAGTTGAATCACATGCAGTTTCTGTTCCTACGAGCAAGAGTTGTTTTCTGGTAAGGAAAGTCACTATTGCGCTCCCATTGCCATACACAGTGCAAATAGCACTCGCGTCTGTTCCCAGCAATTACAGTGTATCGGACTGAAGAGGAGCTACTGTTCTTGTCAGTTTCCTAAGCAGAGTTGAACTAGATATGGTCCGTGTGTAGGAAGCAATGTTTTCTGTTCTGTGCAAGCTCACTGTTTGGACCCCATAGGAAACACAGTAGAGTAGAAGAGTGCTCTTTTCTCAAAAGCAGGGTGTGTTTCTTGTAAGGCGAGCTAGTGTTTGTTTCCCAGTTTTAAATGGAGTTGAATCACATGCAGTTTCTGTTCCTACGAGCAAGAGTTGTTTTCTGGTAAGGAAAGTCACTATTGCGCTCCCATTGCCATACACAGTGCAAATAGCACTCGCGTCTGTTCCCAGCAATTACAGTGTATCAGACTGAAGAGGAGCTACTGTTCTTGTCAGTTTCCTAAGCAGAGTAGAACTAGATATGGTCCGTGTGTAGGAAGCAATGTTTTCTGTTCTGAGCAAGCTCACTGTTTGGACCCCATATGAAACACAGTAGAGTAGAAGAGTGCTCTTTTCTCAAGTGCAGAATGTGTTTTTTATAAGGCGTGCTAGTGTTTGTTTCCCAGTCCTAAATGGAGTTGAATCACATGCAGTTTTGGGTCCTACGAGCAAGAGTTCTTTTCTGGTAAGAAGAGACACTATTGCACTGCCATTGCCATACAAAAGACAATTAGCACTGGCGTCTGTTCCCAGCAAGTACAGTGTATTGGACTGAAGAGGATCTACTGTTCTTATCAGGTTTATAAGCAGAATTGAACTAGATATGGCCATGTGTGTAGGAAGCACAGTTTTTTTGTTCTGAGCAAGCTCACTGTTCGGACCCCATAGGAAACACAGTAGAGTAGAAGAGTGCTCTTTTCTCTAAAGCAGAGTGTGTTTCTTGTAAGGGGAGCTAGCATTTGTTTCCCAGTCCTAAATGGAGTTGAATCACATGCAGATTCTGGTCCCACGAGCAAGAGTTGTTTTATGGTAAGGAAAGTCACTATTGTGTTCCCATTGCCATACACACTGCAAAGAGCACTCGCGTCTGTTCCCAGCAAGTACAGTGTATCAGACTGAAGAGGAGCTACTGTTCTTGTCAGTTTCCTAAGCAGAGTTGAACGAGATATGTCGCGTGTGTGTAGGAAGAACAGTTCTCTTGTTCTGAGCAAGCTCACTGTTCTGGCCCTATAAGAAACACAGTAGAGTAGAAGAGTGCTCTCTTCTCTAAAGCAGAGTGTGTTTCATGTAAGGCGAGCTAGCATTTGTTTCCCAGTCCTAAATGGAGTTGAATCACATGCAGTTTCTGGTCCTACGACTAATAGTTGGTTTCTGGTAAGGAAAGACACTATTGCGCTCCCATTGCCATACATAGAGCAAATAGCACTCGGTCCGTTCCTAGCAAGTACAGTGCATCGGACTGAAGAGGAGCTACTGTTCTTGTCAGTTTCCTAAGCAGAGTTGAACTAGATATGGCCCGTGTGTGTAGGAAGCACAGTTCTTGTGTTCTGAGCAAGCTCACTGTTCCCACCCATAGGAAACACAGTAGAGTAGAAGAGTGCTCTTTTCTCAAAAGCAGAGTGTGTTTCATGTAAGGCGAGCTAGCATTTGTTTCCCAGTCCTAAATGGAGTTGAATCTCTTGCAGTTTCTGGTCCTAAGAGCAAGAGTTGTTTTCTAGTAAGAGGAGTCACTATTGCGCTCCCATTACCATACTCAGTGCAAATAGCACTTGCGTCTGTTCCCAGCAAGTACAGTGTATCGGACTGAAGAGTAGCTACTGTTGTTGTCAGTTTCCTAAACAGAGTTGAACGAGATATGGCCCGTGTTTGTAGGAAGCTCAGTTCTTTTGTTCTGAGCAAGCTCACTGTTTTGACCACATAGGAAACACAGTAGAGTAGAAGAGTGCTCTTTTCTCAAAAGCAGGGTGTGTTTCTTGTAAGGCGAGCTGGTGTTTGTTTCCCAGTCCTAAATGGAGTTAAATCACATGCAGTTCCTGGTCCTACGAGCAAGAGTTGTTTTCTGGTAAGGAAAGTCACTATTGCGCTCCCATACCATACACAGTGCAAATAGCACTCGCCTCTGTTCCCAGCAAGTACAGTGTATTGCACTGAAGAGGATCTACTATTCTTGTCAATTTCCTAAACAGAATTGAACTAGATATGGCCGTGTGTGTAGGAAGCAAAGTTCTTTTGTTCTGAGCAAGCTCACTGTTCTGGCCCTACAGGAAACTCAGTAGAGTAGGAGAGTGCTCTATTCTCAAAAGCAGAGTGTATTTCATGTAAGGCGAACTAGCGTTTGTTTCCCAGTCCTAAATGGAGTTGAGTCACATGCAGTTTCTGGTCCTAGGAACAAGAGTTGTTTTCTGGTAAGAAGAGTCACTATTGCGCTCCCATTGTCATACACAGGGCAAATAGTACTATTGTCTGTTCCCAGCATGTACAGTGTATTGGACTGAAGAGAATCTACTGTTCTTGTCAGTATCCTAAGCAGAATTGAATAGATATGGCCCCTGTGTGCAGGAAGCACAGTTCTTTTGTTCTGAGGAAGCTCACTCATCTGGCCCTATAGGAAACACAGTATAGTAGAAGAATGCTCTTTTGTCAAAAGCAAAGAGTTATTCTTGTAAGGCGAGCTAGCGTTTCTTTCCCAGTCCTAAATGGAGTTGAGACACATGCAGTTTTTGGTCCTACGAGCAAGAGTTTTTTTCTGGTAAGAAGAGTCACTATTGCACTCTCATTGCCATACACAGTGCAAATAGCACTTGCATCTGTTCCCAGCAAGTACAGTGTATAGGAATGAAGAGGATCTACTGTTGTTGTAAGTTTTTTAAGCAGAGTTGAACTAGATATGGCCCGTGTGTGTAGGAAGCACAGTTCTTTTGTTCTGAGCAAGCTCACTGTTCAGACTCCATAGGAAACTCAGTAGAGTAGAAGAGTGCTCTTTTCTCAAAAGCAGAGTGTGTTTCATGTAAGGCGAGCTAGCATTTGTTTCCCAGTCCTAAATGGAGTTGAATCACATGCAGTTTCTGGTCCTATGAGCAAGAGTTGTTTTCTGGTAAGAAGAGTCACTATTGCGCTCCCATTGTCATAAACAGGGCAAATAGAACTCGCGTCTCTTCCCAGCAAGTACAGTGTATTGGACTGAAGAGGATCTAGTATTCTTGTCAGTTTCCTAACTAGATATGACCGTGTGTGTAGGAAGCACAGTTCTTTTGTTCTGAGCAAGCTCACTGTTTTGGTCCTATAGGAAACACAGCTGAGTAGAAGAGTGCTCTTTTCTCAAAAGCAGAGTGTGTTTCTTGTAAGGCGAGCTCGCGTTTCTTTCCCAGTCCTAAATGGAGTTGCGTAACATGCAGTTTTTGGTCCTACGAGCAAGAGTTGTTTTCTGGTAAGAAGAGTCACTATTGCGCTCTAATTGCCATACACAGTGCAAATAGCACTCGCGTCTGTTCCCCGCAAGTACAGTGTATTGGGCTGAATAGGAGCTACTGTTCTTGTCAGTTTCCTAAGCAGAGTTGAACTAGATATGGTCCGTGTGTGTAGGAAGCACAGTTGTTTTGTTCTCAGCAAGCTCACTATTCTGGCCCGATAGGAAACACTGTAGAGTAGAAGAGTGCTCTTTTCTCAAAAGCAGAGTGTGTTTCTTGTAAAACGAGCTATCGTTTGTTTCCCAGTCCTAAATGGAGTTGAATCACATGCAGTTTCTGGTCTTATGAGCAAGAGTAGTTTTCTGGTAAGAAGAGTCACTATTGTGCTCCCATTGTCATACACAGGGCAATTAGCACTGGCGTCTGTTCCCAGCATGTACAGTGTATTGTACTGAAGAGGATCTACTGTTCTTGTCAGGTTCCTAATCAGAGTGGAACTAGATATGGCCGTGTGAGTAGGAAGCACATTTCTTTTGTTCTGAGCAAGCTCACTGTTCTGGCCCTATTGGAAACACAGTAGAGTAGAAGAGTGCTCTTTTCTCAAAAGCAGAGTGTGTTTCTTGTAAGGCGAGCTAGCGTTTGTGTCCCAGTCCTAAATGGAGTTGAATCACATGCAGGTTCTGGTCCTACGAGCAGGAGTTTTTTTATGGTAAGAATAGTCACTATTCCGCTGCCATTGCCATACACAGGACAAATAGCACTGGCATCTGTTCCCAGCAAGTACAGTGTATTGCACTGAAGAGGATCTACTATTCTTGTCAATTTCCTAAGCAGAATTGAACTAGATATGACCGTATGTGTAGGAAGCACAGTTCTTTTGTTCTGAGCAAGCTCACTGTTTTGGTCTTAATGGAAACACAGTTGAGTAGAAGAGTGCTCTTTTCTCAAAAGTAGAGTGTGTTTCTTGTAAGGCGAACTCACGTTTGTTTCCCAGTCCTAAATGGAGTTGAGTCACGTGCAGTTTTTTGTCCTACGAGCAAGAGTTGTTTTCTGGTAAGGCGAGTCACTATTGTGCTCCAATTGCCATACACAGTGCAAATAGCACTCGCGTCTGTTCCCAGCAAGTACAGTGTATTGGACTGAAGAGGAGTTATTGTTCTTGTCAGGTTCCTAAGCAGAGTTGAACTAGATATGGTCCGTGTGTGTAGGAAGCACAGTTCTTTTGTTCTGAGCAAGCTCACTGTTTGGACCCCATAGGAAACACAGTAGAGTAGAAGAGTGCTCTCTTCTCAAAAGCAGAGTGTGTTTTTTGTAAGGCGAGCTAGCATTTGTTTCACAGTCTTAACTGGAGTTGAATCCCATGCAGTTTCTGGTCCTAGGAGCAAGAGTTGTTTTCTGGTAAGAAGAGTCACTATTGCGCTCCCATTGTCATACACAGGGCATATAGCACTCGCGTCTGTTCCCAGCAAGTATAGTGTTTTGGACTGAAGAGGATCTACTATTCTTGTCAGTTTCCTAAGCAGAATTGAACTAGATATGACCGTGTGTTAGGAAGCACAGTTCTTTTGTTCTGCGCAAGCTCACTCTTTTGGCCCTGTAGGAAACACAGTAGAGTAGAAGAGTGCTCTTTTCTCAAAAGCAGAGTGTGTTTCTTGTAAGGCGAACTCGCGTTTGTTTCCCAGTCCTAAATGGAGTTGAGTCACATGCAGTTTTTGCTCCTACGAGCAAGAGTTGTTTTCTGGTAAGAAGAGTCACTATTGTGCTCCAATTGCCATACAGAGTGCAAATAGCACTCGCGTCTGTTCCCAGCAAGTACAGTGTATTGGACTGAATAGGAGCTACTGTTCTTGTCAGTTTCCTAAGCAGAGTTGAACGAGATATGGTCCGTGTGTGTAGGAAGCACAGTTCTTTTGTTCTGAGGAAGCTCACTCATCTGGCCCTATAGGAAACACAGTATAGTAGAAGAATGCTCTTTTGTCAAAAGCAAAGTGTTTTTCTTGTAAGGCGAGCTAGCGTTTCTTTCCCAGTCCTAAATGGAGTTGAGACACATGCAGTTTTTGACCTACGAGCAAGAGTTTTTTTCTTGTAAGAAGAGTCACTATTGCACTCTCATTGCCATACACAGTGCAAATAGCACTTGCATCTGTTCCCAGCAATTACAGTGTATCGGACTGAAGAGGAGCTACTGTTCTTGTCAGTTTCCTAAGCAGAGTTGAACTAGATATGGCCCGTGCGTAGGAAGCACAGTTCTTTTGTTCTGAGCAAGCTCACTGTTCTGGCCCTATAGGAAACACAGTAGAGTAGAAGAGTGCTCTTTTCTCAAAAGCAGAGTGTGTTTCTTGTAAGGCGAGCTAGCGTTTGTGTCCCAGTCCTAAATGGAGTTGAATCACATGCAGTTTCTGGTGCTACGAGCAAGAGTTTTTTTATGGTAAGAATAGTCACTATTGCGCTGCCAATGCCATACACAGGTCAAATAGCACTGGCGTCTGTTCCCAGCAAGTACAGTGTATTGGACTGAAGAGTATCTACTGTTCTTGTCAGGTTCCTAATCAGAATTGAACTAGATATGGCCGTGTGTGTTGGAAGCACAGTTCTTTTGTTCTGAGCAAGCTCACTGTTCTGGCCCTACAGGAAACACTTTAGAGTAGAAGAGGGCTCTTTTCTCAAAACAGAGTGTGTTTCTTGTAAGGCGAGCTAGTGTTTGTTTCCCAGTCCTAAATGGCGTTGAATCCCATGCAGTTTCTGGTCCTAGGAGCAAGAGTTGTTTCTGGTAAGAAGAGTCACTATTGCGCTGCCATTGCCATACACAGGACAAATAGCACTGGCGTCTGTTCCCAGGAAGTAGAGTGTACTGGAATGAAGAGGATCTACTGTTCTTGTCAGGTTTATAAGCAGAATTGAACTAGATATGGCCGTGTGTGTAGGAAGCACAGTTTTTTTGTTCTGAGAAAGCTCACTGTTCGGACCCCATAGGAAACACAGTAGAGTAGAATAGTGCTCTTTTCTCTAAAGCAGATGGTGTTTCTTGTAAGGCGAGCTAGCATTTGTTTCCCAGTCCTAAATGGAGTTGAATCACATACAGTTTCTGGTCCTACAAGCAAGAGTTGTTTTCTTGTAATGAAAGTCACTATTGCGCTGCCATTGACATACACATTGCAAATAGCACTCGCGTCTGTTCCCAGCAAGTACAGTGTATTGGACTGAATAGGAGCTACTGTTTATGTCAGTTTCCTAAGCAGAGTTGAACTAGTTATGGCCGTGTGTAGGAAGCACAGTTCTTTTGTTCTGAGCAAGATCACTGTTCAGGCCCTATAGGAAACACAGTAGAGTAGAAGAGTGCTCTTTTCTCAAAAGCAGATTGTGTTTCTTGTAAGGCGAGCTAGCGTTTGTTTCCCAGTCCTATATGGAGTTGAATCCGATGCAGTGTCTGGTCCTACGAGCAAGAGTTGTTTTCTGGTAAGGAAAGTCACTATTGTGCTCCCATTGCCATACACAGTGCAAATAGCACTCACGTCTGTTCCCAGCAAGTACAGTTTATCGGACTAAAGAGGAGCTACTGTTCTTGTCAGTTTCCTAAGCAGAGTTGAACGAGATTTGTCCCGCGTGTTTAGGAAGCACAGTTCTTTTGTTCTGAGCAAGCTCACTGTTTGGACACCATAGGAAACACAGTAGAGTAGAAGAGTGCTCTTTTCTCAAAAGCAGAGTGTGTTTCTTGTAAGGCTAGCTAGCATTTGTTTCCCAGTCCTAAATGGAGTTGAATCACATGCAGTTTCTGGTCCTACAAGCAAGAGTTGTTTTCTGGTAAGAAGAGTCACTATTGAGCTGCCATTTCCATACACAGGACAAATAACACTGGCGTCTTTTCCCAGCATTTACAGTGTATTGGATGGAAGAGGATCTACTGTTCTTGTCAGGTTCCTAAGCAGACTTTAACTAGATATGGCCGTGTGTGTAGGAAGCACAGTTTTTTTGTTCTGAGCAAGCTCACTGTTCAGAACCCATAGGAAACACAGTAGAGGATAGAGTGCTCTTTCCTCAAAAGCAGAGTGTGTTTCTTGGAAGGCGAGATAGCGATGGTTCCCAGTCATAAATGGAGTTGAGTCACATGCAGTTTTTTGTCCTACGAGCAAGAGTTGTTTTCTGGTAAGACGAGTCACTATTGTGCTCCAATTGCCATACACAGTGCAAATAGGACTCGCGTCTGTTCCCCGAAAGTACAGTGTATTGGACTGAAGAGGAGCTACTGTTCTTGTCAGTTTCCTAAGCAGAGTTGAACTAGATATGGCCCGTGTGTGCAGGAAGCACAGTTCTTTTGTTCTGAGCAAGCTCACTGTTTGGACCCCATAGGAAACACAGTAGAGTAGAAGAGTGCTCTTTTCTCAAAAGCAGAGTGTTTTTCATGTAAGGCGAGCTAGCATTTGTTTCCCAGTCCTAAATTGAGTTGAATCACATGCAGTTTCTGGTCCTACGAGCAAGAGTTGTTTTCTGGTAAGGAAAGTCTCTATTGCGCTCCCATTGCCATAAACAGTGCAAATAGCACTCGTTTCTGATCCCAGGAAGTACACATATCGGACTGAAGAGGAGCTACTGTTCTTGTCAGTTTCCTAAGCAGAGTTGAACTAGATATGGCCCGTGTGTAGGAAGCACAGTTCTTTTGTTCTGAGCAAGCTCACTGTTCTGGCCCTATAGGAAACACAGTAGAGTAGAAGAGTGCTCTTTTCAATAAAGCAGAGTGTGTTTCTTGTAAGGCGAGCTCGCGTTTGTTTCCCAGTCCTAAATGGAGTTGAATCCCATGCAGTTTCTGGTGCTATGAGCAAGAGTTTTTTTATGGTAAGAATAGTCACTATTGCGCTGCCATTGCCATACACAGGACAAATAGCACTGGCGTCTGTTCCCAGCAAGTACAGTGTATTGGAATGAAGAGGATCTACTGTTCTTGTCAGGTTCCTAATCAGAATTGATCTAGATATGGTCCGTGTGTGTTGGAAGCACAGTTCTTTTATTCTGAGCAAGCTCACTGTTCTGGCCCTACAGGAAACACTTTAGAGTAGAAGAGGGCTCTTTTCTCAAAAGCAGAGTGTGTTTCTTGTAAGGCGAGCTAGTGTTTGTTTCCCAGTCCTAAATGGAGTTGAATCCCATGCAGTTTCTGGTCCTAGGAGTAGGAGTTGTTTCTGGTAAGAAGACTCACAATTGCGCTGCCATTGCCATACACAGGACAAATAGCACTGGCGTCTGTTCCCAGGAAGTAGAGTGTATTGGACTGAAGAGGATCTACTGTTCTTGTCAGGTTTATAAGCAGAATTGAACTAGATATGGCCGTGTGTGTAGGAAGCACAGTTTTTTTGTTCTGAGCAAGCTCACTGTTCGGACACCATAGGAAACACAGTAGAGTAGAAGAGTGCTCTTTTCTCTAAAGCAGATTGTGTTTCTTGTAAGGCGAGCTAGCATTTGTTTCCCAGTCCTAAATGGAGTTGAATCACATACAGTTTCTGGTCCTACGAGCAAGAGTGGTTTTCTGGTAAGGAAAGTCACTATTGCGCTCCCATTGACATACACAGTGCAAATAGCACTCGCGTCTGTTCCCACCAAGTACAGTGTATTGGACTGAAGAGGAGCTACTGTTCTTGTCAGTTTCCTAAGCAGAGTTGAACTAGTTATGGCCGTGTGTGTAGGAAGCACAGTTTCTTTGTTCTGAGCAAGCTCACTGTTCAGGCCCTATAGGAAACACAGTAGAGTAGAAGAGTGCTCTTTTCTCAAAAGCAGATTGTGTTTCTTGTAAGGCGAGCTAGCGTTTGTTTCCCAGTCCTATATGGAGTTGAATCACATGCAGTTTCTGGTCCTACGAGCAAGAGTTGTTTTCTGGTAAGGAAAGTCACTATTGTGCTCCCATTGACATACACAGTGCAAATAGCACTCGCGTCTGTTCCCAGTATCTACAGTGTATTGGACTGAACAGGATCTACTGTTCTTGTCAGGTTCCTAAGCAGAGTTGAACTAGATATGGCCGTGTGTGTAGGAAGCACAGTTCTTTTGTTCTGAGCAAGCTCACTGTTCTGGCACTATAGGAAACACAGTAGAGTAGAACAGTGCTCTTTCCTCAAAAGCAGAGTGTGTTTCTTGTAAGGCGATCCAGTTTTTGTTTCCCAGTCCTAAAGTGAGTGGATTTACATGCTGTTTCTGGTCCTACGAGCAAGAGTTGTTTTCTGGTAAGGAAGTCACTATTGTGCTCCCATTGCCATACACAGTGCAAATAGCACTCGCGTCTGTTCCCAGCAAGTACAGTGTATCGGACTGAAGAGGAGCTACTGTTCTTGTCAGTTTCCTAAGCAGAGTTGAACGAGATATGGCCCGTGTGTGTAGGAAGCACAGTTCTTTTGTTCTGAGCAAGCTCAATGTTCTGGCCCTACAGGAAACACAGTAGAGTAGAAGAGTGCTCTTTTCTCTAAAGCAGAGTGTGATTCTTGTAAGGCGAGCTAGCGTTTGTTTCCCAGTCCTAAATGGAGTTGAATCACATGCAGTTTCTGGTCCTACGAGCAAGAGTTGTTTTCTGTTAAGAAGAGTCACTATTGCGCTGCCATTGCCATACACAGGACAAATAGCACTGGCGTCTGTTGCTAGGAATTACAGTGTATTGGACTGTAGAGGATCTACTGTTCTTGTCAGGTTTATAAGCAGAATTGAACTAGATATGGCCGTGTGAGTAGGAAGCACAGTTTTTTTGTTCTGAGCAAGTTCACTGTTCGGACCCCATAGGAAACACAGTAGAGTAGAAGAGTGCTCTTTCCTCTAAAGCAGATTGTGTTTCTTGTAAGGCGAGCTTTCAATTGTTTCCCAGTCCTAAATGGCGTTGAATCACATACAGTTTCTGGTCCTACGAGCAAGAGTTGTTTTCTTGTAAGGAAAGTCACTATTGCGCTCCCATTGACATACACAGTGCAAATAGCACTGGCGTCTGTTCCCAGCAAGTACAGTGTATTGGACTGAAGAGGAGCTACTGTTCTTGTCAGTTTACTAAGCAGAGTTGAACTAGATATGGCCCGTGTGTGTAGAAAGCACAGTTATTTTGTTCTGAGCAAGCTCACTGTTCTAGCCCTATAGGAAAAACAGTAGAGTAGAAGAGTGCTCTTTTCTCTAAAGCACAGTGTGTTTCTTGTAAGGCGAGCTAGCGTTTGTTTCCCAGTCCTAAAGGGAGTTGAATCACATGCAGTTTCTGGTGCTACGAGCAAGAGTTTTTTTCTTGTAAGGAAAGTCACTATTGCGCTCCCATTGACATACACATTGCAAATAGCACTCGCGTATGTTCCCAGTATGTACAGTGTATTGGACTGAACAGGATCTACTGTTCTTGTCAGGTTCCTAAGCAGAGTTGAACTAGATATGGCCGTGTGTGTAGGAAGCACAGTTCTTTTGTTCTGAGCAAGCGCACTGTTCTGGCACTATAGGAAACACAGTAGAGTAGAACAGTGCTCTTTTCTCAAAAGCAGAGTGTGTTTCTTGTAAGGCGATCCAGTGTTTGTTTCCCAGTCCTAAAGGGAGTGGATTCACATGCTGTTTCTGGTCCTACGAGCAAGAGTTGTTTTCTGGTAAGGAAGTCACTATTGTGCTCCCATTGCCATACACAGTGCAAATAGCACTCGCGTCTGTTCCCAGCAAGTACAGTGTATCGGACTGAAGAGGAGCTACTGTTCTTGTCAGTTTCCTAAGCAGAGTTGAACGAGATATGGCCCGTGTGTGTAGGAAGCACAGTTCTTTTGTTCTCAGCAAGCTCACTGTTTGGACCACATAGGAAACACAGTAGAGTAGAAGAGTGCTCTTTTCTCAAAAGCAGAGTGTGTTTCATGTAAGGGGAGCTAGCATTTGTTTCCCAGTCCTAAATGGAGTTGAATCCCATGCAGTTTCTGGTCCTACAAGCAAGAGTTGTTTTCTGGTAAGGAAAGTCACTTTGCGCTCCCATTGCCCTACACAGTGCAAATAGCACTCGCGTCTGTTCCCAGCAATTACAGTGTATCGGACTGAAGAGGAGCTACTGTTCTAGTCAGTTTCCTAAGCAGAGTTGAATTAGATATGGCCCGTGTGTAGAAAGCACAGTTGTTTTGTTCTGAGCAAGCTCACTGTTCTGGCCCTACAGGAAACACATTAGAGTAGAAGAGTGCCCTTTTCTCTAAAGCAGAGTGTGTTTCTTGTAAGGCAAGCTAGCGTTTGTTTCCCAGTCCTAAATGGAGTTGAATCACATGCAGTTTCTGGTCCTACAAGCAAGAGTTGTTTTCTGGTAAGAAGAGTCACTATTGCGCTGCCATTGCCATACACAGGACAAATAGCACTGGCGTCTGTTGCCAGGAAGTACAGTGTATTGGACTGTAGAGGATCTACTGTTCTTGTCAGGTTTATAAGCAGAATTGAACTAGATATGGCCGTGTGAGTAGGAAGCACAGTTCTTTTGTTCTGAGCAAGCGCACTGTTCTGGCACTATAGGAAACACAGTAGAGTAGAACAGTGCTCTTTTCTCAAAAGCAGAGTGTGTTTCTTGTAAGGCGATCCAGTGTTTGTTTCCCAGTCCTAAAGGGAGTGGATTCACATGCTGTTTCTGGTCCTACGAGTAAGAGTTGTTTTCTTGTAAGGAAAGTCACTATTGCGCTCCCATTGACGTACACAGTGCAAATAGCACTGGCGTCTGTTCCCAGCAAGTACAGTGTATTGGACTGAAGAGGATCTACTGTTCTTGTCAGGTTCCTAAGCAGAGCTGAACTAGATATGGTCCGTGTGTGTAGGAAGCACAGTTCTTTTGTTCTGAGCAAGCTCACTGTTTGGACCCCATAGGAAACACAGTATTGTAGAAGAGTGCTCTTTTCTCAAAAGCAGAGTGTGTTTCTTGAAAGGCAAGCTAGCGTTTGTTTCCCAGTCCAAATTGGAGTTGAATCACATGCAGTTTCTGGTCCGACGAGCAAGAGTTCTTTTATGGTAAGAAGAGTCACTATTGCGCTGCCATTGCCATACACAGGACAAATAGCACTGTTGTCTGTTCCCAGCAGTACAGTGTATTGGACTGAAGAGGATCTACTTTTCTTCTCAGGGTCCTAAGCAGAATTGAACTAGGTGTGGCGGTGTGTGTAGGAATCACGTTTTTTTTTTGTTCTGAGCAAGCTCACTGTTCGGACCTCATAGGAAACACAGTAGAGTAGCATAGTGCTCTTTTCTCAAAAGCAGAGTGTGTTTCTTGTAAGGCGAGCTAGCGTTTGTTTCCCAGTCCTAAATGGAGTTCAATCACAGGCATTTTCTGGTCCTATGAGCAAGAGTTGTTTTCTGGTAAGGATAGTTACTATTGTGCTCCCATTGCCATACACAGTGCAAATAGCACTCGCGTCTGTTCCCAGCAAGTGCAGTGTATTGGACTGAATCGGAGCTACTGTTCTTGTCAGTTTCCTAAGGAGAGTTGAACTAGCTATGGTCGGTGTGTGTAGGAATCACAGTTCTTTTGTTCTGAGCAAGCTCACTGTTTGGACCCCATAGGAAACACAGTAGAGTAGAAGGGTGCTCTTTTCTCAAAAGCAGAGTGTGTTTCTTGTAAGGCAAGCTAGCGTTTTTTTCCCAGTCCAATATGGAGTTGAATCACATGCAGTTTCTGGTCCTACAAACAAGAGTTGTTTTTTGGTAAGAAGAGTCACTATTGTGCTGCCATTTCCATACACAGGACAAATAGCACTGGCGTCTTTTCCCAGTAAGTACAGTGTATTGGACGGAAGAGGATCTACTGTTCTTGTCAGGTTCCTAAGCAGATTTGAATAGATATGGCCGAGTGTGTAGGAAGCACAGTTTTTTTTGTTCTGAGCAAGCTCACTGTTCTAACCCCATAGGAAACACAGTAGAGTAGAAGAGTGCTCTTTTCTCTAAAGCAGAGTGTGTTTCTTGTAAGGCGAGCTCGCGTTTGTTTCCCAGTCCTAAATGGAGTTGAGTCACAGGCAGTTTTTGGTCCTACGAGCAAGAGTTGTTTTCTGGTAAGAAGAGTCACTATTGTGCTCCAAATGCCATACACAGTGCAAATAGCACTCGCATCTGTTTCCATCAAGTACAGTGTATTGGACTCAATAGGAGCTACTGTTCTTGTCAGTTTCCTAAGCAGAGTTGAACTAGATATTTCCCGTGTAGGAAGCACAGTTCTTTTGTTCTGAGCAAGCTCACTGTTTGGACCACATAGGAAACACAGTAGAGTAGAAGAGTGCTCTTTTCTCTAAAGCAGAGTGTGTTTCTTGTAAGGCGAGCTAGCGTTTGTTTCCAAGTCCTAAATGGAGTTGAATCCGATGCAGTTTCTGGTCCTACGAGCAAGAGTTGTTTTCTGGTAAGAAGAGTCACTATTGCGCTCCCATTGCCATACACAGAACATATAGCACTGGTGTCTCTTCCCAGCAAGTACAGTGTATTGGACTGAAGAGGATCTACTGTTCTTGTCAGGTTCCTAAGCAGACTTGAACTAGATATGGCTGTGTGTGTAGGAAGCACAGTTCTTTTGTTCTGAGCAAGCTCACAGTTTGGACCCCATAGGAAACTCAGTAGAGTAGAAGAGTGTTCTTTTCTCAAAATCAAAGTGTGTTTCATGTAAGGCAAGCTAGCATTTGTTTCCCAGTGCTAAATGGAGTTGAATCCCATGCAGTTTCTGGTCCGACGAGCAAGAGTTGTTTTCTGGTAAGAAGAGTCAATATTGCGCTGCCATTGGCCTACACAGGACAAATAGCACTGGCGTCTATTCCCAGCAAGTACAATGTATTGGACTGAAGAGGAGCTACTGTTCTTGTCAGTTTCCTAAGCAGAGCTGAACTAGATATGGTCCGTGTGTGTAGGAAGCACAGTTCTTTTGTTCTGAGCAAGCTCACTGTTTGGACCCCATAGGAAACACAGTAGAGTAGAAGAGTGCTCTTTTCTCTAAAGCAGAGTGTGTTTCTTGTAAGGCGAGCTAGCGTTTGTTTCCCAGTCCTAAATGGAGTGGAATCACATGCAGTTTCTGGTCCGACGAGCAAGGTTGTTTTCTGGTAAGAAGAGTCACTGTTGCGCTCCAAATGCCATATACAGTGCAAATAGCACTCACGTCTGTTCCCAGCAAGTACAGTGTATGGGACTGAATAGGAGCTACTGTTCTTTTCAGTTTCCTAAGCAGACTTGAAATAGATATGGTTCGTGTGTGTAGGAAGCACAGTTCTTTTGTTCTGAGCAAGCTCACTGTTTGGACGCCATAGGAAACACAGTAGAGTAGAAGAGTGCTCTTTTCTCAAAAGCAGAATGTGTTTCTTGTAAGGCGAGCTAGCGTTTGATTCCCAGTCCTAAATGGAGTTGAATCACATGGAGTTTCTGGTCCTACAAGCAAGAGATGTTTTTTGGTAAGAAGAGTCACTATTGCGCTGCCATTGCCATACACAGGACAAATAGCACTGGCGTCTTTTCCAAGCAAGTACAGTGTATTGGACGAAAGAGGATCTACTGTTGTTGTTAGGTTCCTAATCAGACTTGAACTAGATATGGCCTTGTGTGTAGGAAGCACAGTTTTTTTGTTCTGAGCAAGCTCACTGTTCAGACCCATTAGGGAACACAGTAGAGTAGAAGAGTGCTCTTTTCTCTAAAGCAGAGTGTGTTTCTTGTAAGGCGAGCTCGCGTTTGTTTCCCAGTCCTAAATGGAGTTGAGTCACAGGCAGTTTTTGGTCCTACGAGCAAAAGTTTTTTTCTGGTAAGAAGAGTCACTATTGCGCTCCAAATGCAATACACAGTGCAAAGAGCACTCGTGTCTGTTCCCAGCAAGTCAGTGTATTGGACTAAATAGGAGCTACTGTTCTTGTCAGTTTCCTAAGCAGAGTTGAACTAGATATGGCCTGTGTGTAGGAAGCACAGTTCTTTTGTTCTGAGCAAGCTCACTGTTCTGGCCCTATAGGAAACACAGTAGAGTAGAAGAGTGCTCTTTTCTCAAAAGCCGTGTGTGTTTCATGTAAGGCGAGCTAGCATTTGTTTCCCAGTCCTAAATGGAGTTGAATCACATACAGTTTCTGGTCCTACGAGCAAGAGTTGTTTTATGGTAAGAAGAGTCACTATTGCGCTGCCATTGCCATTCACAGGACAAATAGCACTGTTGTCTGATACCAGCAGTACAGTGTATTGGACTGAAGAGGATCTACTGTTCTTGTCAGGTTACTAAGCAGAATTGAACTAGGTGTGGCGGTGTGTGTAGGAATCACGTTTTTTTTTTGTTCTGAGCAAGCTCACTGTTCGGACCTCAAAGGAAACACAGTAGAGTAGAAGAGTGCTCTATTCTCAAAGCAGAGTGTGTTTTTTGTAAGGCGAGCTAGCAATTGTTTCCCAGTCCTAAATAGAGTTGAGTCACATGCAGTTTCTGGTCGTACGAGCAAGAGTTGTTTTCTGGTAAGATGAGTCACTATTGTGCTCCCATTGCCATACACAGTGCAAATAGCACTCACGTCTGTTCTCAGCAAGTACAGTGTATCGGACTGAAGATGAGCTGCTGTTCTTGTCAGTTTCCTAAGCAGAGTTGAACTAGATATGGCCCGTGTGTTTAGGAAGCACAGTTATTACGTTCTGAGCAAGCTCACTCTTCTGGCCCTATAGGAAACACAGTAGAGTAGAAAAGTGCTCTTTTCTCAAAAGCAGAGTGTGTTTCTTGTAAGGCGAGCTAGCGTTTGTTTCCTAGTCCTAAATGGAGTTGAATCACATGCAGTTTCTGGTCCTACGAACAAGAGTTGTTTTCTGGTAAGGAAAGTCACTATTGCGCTCCCGTTGCCATACACAGGGCAAATAGCACTCGCGTCTGTTCCCAGCAAGTACAGTGTATTGGACTGAATAGGAGCTACTGTTCTTTTCAGTTTACTAAGCAGAGTTGAACTAGATATGGTCCGTGTGTGTAGGAAGCACAGTTCTTTTGTTCTGAGCAAGCTCACTGTTTGGACCCCATAGGAAACACAGTAGAGTAGAAGAGTGCTCTTTTCTCAAAAGCAGAGTGTGTTTCTTGTAAGGCGAGCTAGCGTTTGTTTCCCAGTCCTAAATGGAGTTCAATCACAGGCAGTGTCCGGTACTATGAGCAAGAGCTGTTTTCTGGTAAGGAAAGTTACTATTGTGCTCCCACTGGCATACACAGTGCAAATAGCACTCGCGTCTGTTCCCAGCAAGTACAGTGTATTGGACTGAATAGGAGCTACTGTTCAAGTCAGTTTCCTAAGCAGAGTTGAACTAGATATGGCCCGTGTGTGTAGTAATCACAGTTCTTTTCTTCTGAGCAAGCTCACTGTTCTGGCCCTATAGGAAACACAGTAGAGTAGAAGAGTGCTCTTTTCTCAAAAGCAGATGGTGTTTCTTGTAAGGGGAGCTAGCGTTTGTTTCCCAGTCCTATATGGAGTTGAATCACATGCACTTTCTGGTCCTACGAAAAAGAGTTGTTTTTTGGTAAGGAAAGTCACTATTGCGCTCCCATTGCCATACACAGTGCAAATAGCACATGCGTCTGTTCTCAGCAAGTACAGTATATCAGACTGAAAAGGAGCTACTGTTCTTGTCAGTTTCCTAAGCAGACTTGAACTAGATATGGCCCGTGTGTGTAGGAAGCACAGTTCTTATGTTCTGAGCAAGCTCACTGTTCTGGCCCTATAGGAAACACAGTAGAGTAGAAGAGTGCACTTTTCTTAAAAACAGAGTGTGTTTAGTGTAAGGCGAGCTCGTGTTTGTTTCCCAGTCCTAAATAGAGTTGAGTCACATGCAGTTTTTGGTCCTACGAGCAAGAGTTGTTTTCTGGTAAGAAGAGTCACTGTTGTGCTCCAAATGTCTTATACAGTGCAAATAGCACTCGCGTCTGTTCCCAGCAAGTACAGTGTATCGGACTGAATAGGAGCTACTGTTCTTGTCAGTTTCCTAAGCAGACTTGAAATAGATATGGCCGTGTGTGTAGGAAGCACATTTTTTTTGTTCTGAGCAAGCTCACTGTTCGGAACACATAAGAAACACAGTAGAGTAGAAGAGTGCTCTTTTCTCAAAAGCAGAGTGTGTTTTTAGAAGGCGAGCTAGCGTTTGTTTCCCAGTCCTAAATGGAGTTGAGTCACAAGCAGTTTTTTGTCCTACGAGCAAGAGTTGTTTTCTGGTAAGACGAGTCACTATTGTGCTCCAATTGCCATACACAGTGCAAATAGCACTCGCGTCTGTTCCGAGCAAGTACAGTGTATTGGACTGAAGAGGAGCTACTGTTCTTGTCAGTTTCCTAAGCAGAGTTGAACTAGATATGGCCCGAGTGTAGGAAGCACAGTTCTTTTGTTCTGAGCAAGCTCACTGTTCTGGCCCTATAGGAAACACAGTAGAGTAGAAGAGTGCTCTTTTCTCAATAACAGAGTGTGTTTCTTGTAAGGCGAGCTAGCGTTTGTTTCCCAGTCCTAAATGGAGTGTAATCACATGCAGTTTCTGATCCTATGAACAAGAGTTGTTTTATGGTAAGAAGAGTCACTATTGCGCTGCCATTGCCATACACAGGACTAATAGCACTGTTGTCTGTTCCCAGCAGTACAGTGTATTGGACTGAAGAGGATCTACTGTTCTTGTCAGGTTCCTAGGCAGACTTGAACTAGATATCGCCATGTGTGTAGGAAGAACAGTTTTTTTTTTCTGAGCAAGCTCACTGTTCGGAACATATAAGAAACACAGTAGAGTGGAAGAGTGCTCTTTTCTCAAAAGCAGAGTGTGTTTTTGGAAGGCGAGCTAGTGTTTGTTTCCCAGTCCTAAATGGAGTTGAGTCACATGCAGTATTTTGTCCTACGAGCAAGAGTTGTTTTCTGGTAAGACGAGTCACAATTGTGCTCCAATTGCCATACACAGTGCAAATAGCACTCGCGTCTCTTCCGAGCAATACAGTGTATTGGACTGAAGAGGAGCTACTGTACTTGTCACTTTCCTAAGCAGAGTTGAACTAGATATGGCCCGTGTATGTAGGAAGCACAGTTCTTTTTTTCTGAGCAAGCTCACTGTTTGGACACCATAGGAAACACAGTAGAGTAGAAGAGTGCTCTTTTCTCAAAAGCAGAGTGTGTTTCATGTAAGGCGAGCTAGCATTTTGTTTCCCAGTCCTAAATGGAGTTGAATCACATGCAGTTTCTGGTCCTACGAGCAAGAGTTGTTTTCTGGTAAGGAAAGTCACTATTGCGCTCCCATTGCCATACACAGTGCAAATAGCCCTCCCGTCTGTTCCCAGCAAGTACAGTGTATCGTACTGAATAGGAGCTACTGTTCTTGTCAGTTTCCTAAGCAGACTTGAACTAGATATGGCTGTGTGTGTAGGAAGCAGAGTTTTTTTGTTCTGAGCAAGCTCACTGTTCAGAACACATAGGAAACACAGTAGAGTAGAAGAGTGCTCTTTTCTCAAAATCAGAGTGTGTTTTTGGAAGGTGAGCTAGCGTTTGTTTCCCAGTCCTAAATGGAGTTGGGTCACATGCAGTTTTTTGTCCTATGAGCAAGAGTTGTTTTCTGGTAAGACGAGTTACTATTGTGCTCCAATTGCCATACACAGTGCAAAAAGATCTCGCGTCTGTTCCCAGCAATTACAGTGTATTGGACTGAATAGGAGCTACTGTTCTTGTCAGTTTCCTAAGCAGAATTGAACTAAATATGGCCGTGTGTGTAGGAAGCACAGTTCTTTTGTTCTGAGCAAGCTCACTGTTCTGGCCCTATAGGAAACACGGTAGAGTAGAAGAGTGCTCTTTTCTCAAAAGCAGATTGTGTTTCTTGTAAGGCGAGCCAGCGTTTGTTTCCCAGTCCTATATGGAGTTGAATCACATGCAGTTTCTGGTCCTACGAGCAAGAGTTGTTTTCTGGTAAGGAAAGTCACTATTGCGCTCTATTGCCATACACAGTGCAAATAGCACTCACGTCTGTTCCCAGCAAGTACAGTGTATCGGACTGAAGAGGAGCTACTGTTCTTGTCAGTTTCCTAAGCAGAGTTGAATGAGATATGTCCCGCGTGTGTAGGAAGCACAGTTCTCTTGTTCTGAGCAAGCTCACTGTTTGGACCCCATAGGAAACACAGTAGAGTAGAAGAGGGCTCTTTTCTTAAAAGCAGAGTGTGTTTCTTGTAGGCCGAGCTAGCGTTTGTTTCCCAGTCCTAAATGGAGTTGAATCACATGCAGTTTCTAGTCCTACAAGCCAGAGATGTTTTCGGGTAAGAAGAGTCACTATTGCGCTGCCATTGCCATACACAGGACAAATAACTCTTGCGTCTTTTCCCAGCAAGTACAGTGTATTCGATGGAAGAGGATCTACTGTTCTTTTCAGGTTCCTAAGCAGACTTGAACTAGATATGGCCGTGTGTGTAGGAAGCACAGTTTTTTTGTTCTGAGCAAGCTCACTGTTCGGGACCCATAGGAAACACAGTAGAGTAGAAGAGTGCTTTTTTCTCAAAAGCAGAGTGTGTTTCTTGGAAGGCGTGCTAGCGTTTGTTTCCCAGTCCTAAATGGAGTTGAGTCACATGCAGTTTTTTGTCCTACGAGCAAGAGTTGTTTTCTGGTAAGACGAGTCACTATTGTGCTCCAATAGCCATACCCAGTGCAAATAGCACTCGCGTCTGTTCCCAGCAAGTACAGTGTATTGGACTGAATAGGAGCTACTGTTCAAGTCAGTTTCCTAAGCAGAGTTGAACTAGATATGGTGGGTGTGTGTAGTAATCACAGTTCTTTTGTTCTGAGCAAGCTCACTGTTCTGGCCCTATAAGAAACACAGTAGAGTAGAAGAGTGCTCTTTTCTCAAAAGCAGATTGTGTTTCTTGTAAGGGGAGCTAGCGTTTGTTTCCCAGTCCTATATGGAGTTGAATCACATGCACTTTCAGGTCCTACGAGCAAGAGTTGCTTTTTGGTAAGGAAAGTTACTATTGTGCTCCCATTGCCATACACAGTGCAAATAGCACTCGCGTCTGTTCCCAGCAAGTGCAGTGTATTGGACTGAATCGGAGCTACTGTTCTTGTCAGCTTCCTAAGGAGAGTTGAATTAGATATGGTCGGTGTGTGTAGGAATCACAGTTCTTTTGTTCTGAGCAAGCTCACTGTTTGGACCCCATAGGAAACACAGTAGAGTAGAAGAGTGCTCTTTTCTCAAAAGCAGAGTGTGTTTCTTGTAAGGCGAGCTAGCGTTTTTTTTCCAGTCCAATATGGAGTTGAATCACATGCAGTTTCTGGTTCTACAAACAAGAGTTGTTTTTTGGTAAGAAGAGTCACTATTGTGCTGCCATTGCCATACACAGGACAAATAGCCCTGGCGTCTTTTCCCAGCAAGTACAGTGTATTGGATGGAATAGGATCTACTGTTCTTGTCAGGTTCCTAAGCAGATTTGAGCTAGATATGGCCGTGTGTGTAGGAAGCACAGTTTTTTTGTTCTGAGCAAGCTCACTGTTCTAACCCCATAGGAAACACAGTAGAGTAGAAGAGTGCTCTTTTCTCTAAAGCAGAGTGTGTTTCTTGTAAGGCGAGCTCGCGTTTGTTTCCCAGTCCTAAATGGAGTTGAGTCACAGGCAGTTTTTGGTCCTATGAGCAAGAGTTGTTTTCTGGTAAGAAGAGTCACTATTGTGCTCCAAATGCCATACACAGTGCAAATAGCACTCGCATCTGTTTCCATCAAGTACAGTGTATTGGACTGAATAGGAGCTACTGTTCTTGTCAGTTTCCTAAGCAGAGTTGAACTAGATATTTCCCGTGTAGGAAGCACAGTTCTTTTGTTCTGAGCAAGCTCACTGTTTGGACCACATAGGAAACACAGTAGAGTAGAAGAGTGCTCTTTTCTCTAAAGCAGAGTGTGTTTCTTGTAAGGCGAGCTAGCGTTTGTTTCCAAGTCCTAAATGGAGTTGAATCACATGCAGTTTCTGGTCCTACGAGCAAGAGTTGTTTTCTGGTAAGAAGAGTCACTATTGCGCTGCCATTGCCATACACAGGACAAATAGCACTGGCGTCTCTTCCCAGCAAGTACAGTGTATTGGACTGAAGAGGATCTACTGTTCTTGTCAGGTTCCTAAGCAGACTTGAACTAGATATGGCCGTGTGTGTAGAAAGCACATTTCTTTTGTTCTGAGCAAGCTCACAGTTTGGACCCCATAGGAAACTCAGTAGAGTAGAAGAGTGCTCTTTTCTCAAAAGCAAAGTGTGTTTTACGTAAGGCAAGCTAGCATTTGTTTCCCAGTGCTAAGTGGAGTTGAATCCCATGCAGTTTCTGGTCCGACGAGCAAGAGTTGTTTTCTGGTAAGAAGAGTCAATATTGCGCTGCCATTGCCATACACAGGACAAATAGCACTGGCGTCTATTCCCAGCAAGTACAATGTATTGGACTGAAGAGGAGCTACTGTTCTTGTCAGTTTCCTAAGCAGAGCTGAACTAGATATGGTCCGTGTGTGTAGGAAGCACAGTTCTTTTGTTCTGAGCAAGCTCACTGTTTGGACCCCATAGGAAACACAGTAGAGTAGAAGAGTGCTCTTTTCTCTAAAGCAGAGTGTGTTTCTTGTAAGGCGAGCTAGCGTTTGTTTCCCAGTCCTAAATGGAGTGGAATCACATGCAGTTTCTGGTCCGACGAGCAAGAGTTGTTTTCTGGTAAGAAGAGTCACTGTTGCGCTCCAAATGCCATATACAGTGCAAATAGCTCTCGCGTCTGTTCCCAGCAAGTACAGTGTATCGGACTGAATAGGAGCTACTGTTCTTGAGAGTTTCCTAAGCAGACTTGAAATAGATATGGTCCGTGTGTGTAGAAAGCACAGTTCTTTTGTTCTGAGCAAGCTCACTGTTTGGACCCCATAGGAAACACAGTAGAGTAGAAGAGTGCTCTTTTCTCAAAAGCAGAGTGTGTTTCTTGTAAGGCGAGCTAGCGTTTGTTTCCCAGTCCTAAATGGAGTTGAATCACATGGAGTTTCTGGTCCTACAAGCAAGAGATGTTTTTTGGTAAGAAGAGTCACTATTGCGCTGCCATTGCCATACTCAGGACAAATAGCACTGGCGTCTTTTCCAAGCAAGTACAGTGTATTGGACGAAAGAGGATCTACTGTTGTTGTCAGGTTCCTAATCAGACTTGAACTAGATATGGCCTTGTGTGTAGGAAGCACAGTTTTTTTGTTCTGAGCAAGCTCACTGTTCGGACTCCAAAGAAACACAGTAGAGTAGAAGAGTCCTCTTTTCTCTAAAGCAGGGTGTGTTTCCTGTAAGGCGAGCTCGCATTTGTTTCCCAGTCCTAAATGGAGTTGAGTCACAGGCAGTTTTTGGTCCTACGAGCAAGAGTTGTTTTCTGGTGAGAAGAGTCACTATTGCGCTCCAAATGCAATACACAGTGCAAAGAGCACTCACGTCTGTTCCCAGCAAGTACAGTGTATTGCACTGAATAGGAGCTACTGTTCTTGTCAGTTTCCTAAGCAGAGTTGAACTAGATATGGCCCGTGTGTAGGAAGCACAGTTCTTTTGTTCTGAGCAAGCACACTGTTCTGGCCCTATAGGAAACACAGTAGAGTAGAAGAGTGCTCTTTTCTCAAAAGCAGATTGTGTTTCTTGTAAGGTGAGCTAGCGTTTGTTTCCCAGTCCTAAATGGAGTGTAATCACATGCAGTTTCTGGTCCTACGAGCAAGAGTTGTTTTCTGGTAAGAAGAGTCACTATTGCGCTGTCATTGCCATACACAGGACAAATAGCACTGGCGTCTGTTCGCAGCAAGGACAGTGTATTGGACTGAAGAGGATCTACTGTTCTTGTCAGGTTCCTAAGCAGAATTGAACTAGATATGGCCGTGTGTGTAGGAAGCACAGTTCTTTTGTTCTGAGCAAGCTCTCTGTTCGGACCCCATAGGAAACACAGTAGAGTAGAATTGTGCTCTTTTCTCAAAAGCAGAGTGTGTTTCTTGTAAGGCGAGCTAGAGTTTGTTTCCTAGTCCTAAATGGAGTTCAATCACAGGCAGTTTCCGGTCCTATGAGCAAGAGTTGTTTTCCGGTAAGGAAAGTTACTATTGTGCTCCCATTGCCATACACAGTGCAAATAGCACTCGCGTCTGTTCCCAGGAAGTACAGTGTATTGGACTGAATAGGAGCTACTGTTCTTGTCAGTTTCCTAAGCAGAGTTGAACTAGATATGGTCGGTGTTTGTAGGAAGCACAATTCTTTTGTTCTGACCAAGCTCACTGTTTGGTCGACATAGGAAACTCAGTAGAGTAGAAGAGTGCTCTTTTCTCAAAAGCAGAGTGTGTTTCTTGTAAGGCGAGCTAGCGTTTGTTTCCCAGTCCTAAATGGAGTTGAATCCCATGAAGTTTCTGGTCCTACGAGCAAGATTTGTTTTCTGGTTAGAAGAGTCAATATTGCGCTGCCATTGCCCTACACAGGACAAATAGCACTGGTGTCTGTTCACAGCAAGTACAGTGTATTGGACTGAAGAGGAGCTATTGTTCTTGTCAGTTTCTTAAGCAGAGCTGAACTAGATATGGTCCGTGTGTGTAGGAAGCACAGTTCTTTTGTTCTGAGCAAGCTCACTTTTTGGACCCCATAGGAAACACAGTAGAGTAGAAGAGTGCTCTTTTCTCAAAAGCAGAGTGTGTTTCTTGTAAGGCGAGCTAGCATTTGTTTCCCAGTCCTAAATGGAGTTGAATCACATGCAGTTACTGGTTCTACGAGCAAGAGTTGTTTTATGGTAAGAAGAGACACTATTGCGATGCCATTGCCATACACAGGACAAATAGCACTGTTGTCTGTTCCCAGCAGTACAGTGTATTGGACTGAAGAGGATCTACTGTTCTTGTCAGGTTACTAAGCAGAATTGAAATAGGTGTGGCGGTGTGTGGAGGAATCACGTTTTTTTTTTGTTCTGAGCAAGCTCACTGTTCGGACCTCATAGGAAACACAGTAGAGTAGAATAGTGCTCTTTTCTCAAAAGCAGAGCGTGTTTCTTGTAATGCGAGCTAGCAATTGTTTCCCAGTCGTAAATAGAGTTGAGTCACATGCAGTTTCTGGTCGTACGAGCAAGAGTTGTTTTCTGGTAAGATGAGTCACTATTGTGCTCCAATTGCCATACACAGTGCAAATAGCACTCACGTCTGTTCTCAGCAAGTACAGTGTATCGGACTGAAGAGGAGCTGCTGTTCTTGTCAGTTTCCTAAGCAGAGTTGAACTAGATATGGCCCGTGTGTTTAGGAAGCACAGTTATTACGTTCTGAGCAAGCTCACTCTTCTGGCCCTATAGGACACACAGTAGAGTAGAAAAGTGCTCTTTTCTCAAAAGCAGAGTGTGTTTCATGTAAGGCGAGCCAGCATTTGTTTCCCAGTCCTAAATGGAGTTGAATCACATGCAGTTTCTGGTCCTACGAGCAAGAGTTGTTTTCTGGTAAGGAAAGTCACTATTGTGCTCCCATTGCCATACACAGTGCAAATAGCCCTCCCGTCTGTTCCCAGCAAGTACAGTGTATCGTACTGAATAGGAGCTACTGTTCTTGTCAGTTTCCTAAGCAGACTTGAACTAGATATGGCCGTGTGTGTAGGAAGCAGAGTTTTTTTGTTCTGAGCAAGCTCACTGTTCAGAACACATAGGAAACACAGTAGAGTAGAAGAGTGCTCTTTTCTCAAAAGCAGAGTGTGTTTTTGGAAGGCGAGATAGCGTTTGTTTCCCAGTCCTAAATGGAGTTGAGTCACATGCAGTTTTTAGTCCCACGAGCAAGAGTTGTTTTCTGGTAAGACGAGTTACTATTGTGCTCCAATTGCCATACACAGTGCAAAAAGAACTCGCGTCTGTTCCCAGCAATTACAGTGTATTGGACTGAATAGGAGCTACTGTTCTTGTCAGTTTCCTAAGCAGAATTGAACTAAATATGGCCGTGTGTGTAGGAAGCACAGTTCTTTTGTTCTGAGCAAGCTCACTGTTCTGGCCCTATAGGAAACACAGTAGAGTAGAAGAGTGCTCTTTTCTCAAAGCAGATTTTGTTTCTTGTAAGGCGAGCCAGCGTTTGTTTCCCAGTCCTATATGGAGTTGAATCACATGCAGTTTCTGGTCCTACGAGCAAGAGTTGTTTTCTGGTAAGGAAAGTCACTATTGCGCTCCCATTGCCATACACAGTGCAAATAGCACTCACGTCTGTTCCCAGCAAGTACAGTGTATCAGACTGAAGAGGAGCTACTGTTCTTGTCAGTTTCATAAGCAGAGTTGAATGAGATATGTCCCGCATGTGTAGGAAGCACAGTTCTTTTGTTCTGAGCAAGCTCACTGTTTGGACCCCATAGGAAACACAGTAGAGTAGAAGAGTGCTCTTTTCTTAAAAGCAGAGTTTGTTTCTTGTAGGGCGAGCTAGCGTTTGTTTCCCAGTCCTAAATGGAGTTGAATCCCATGCAGTTTCTGGTCCTACGAACAAGAGTTGTTTTCTGGTAAGGAAAGTCACTATTGCGCTCCCGTTGCCATACACAGGGCAAATAGCACTCGCGTCTTTTCCCCAGCAAGTACAGTGTATTGGACTGAATAGGAGCTACTGTTCTTGTCAGTTTACTAAGCAGAGTTGAACCAGATATTGTCCGTGTGTGTAGGAAGCACAGTTCTTTTGTTCTGAGCAAGCTCATTGTTTGGACCCCGTAGGAAACACAGTAGAGTAGAAGAGTGCTCTTTTCTCAAAAGCAGAGTGTGTTTCTTGTAAGGCGAGCTAGCGTTTGTTTCCCAGTCCTAAATGGAGTTCAATCACAGGCAGTGTCCGGTCCTATGAGCAAGAGCTGTTTTCTGGTAAGGAAAGTTACTATTGTGCTCCAATTGCCATACACAGTGCAAATAGCACTTGCGTCTGTTCCGAGCAAGTACAGTGTATCGGACTGAAGAGGAGCTACTGTTCTTGTCAGTTTCCTAAGCAGAGTTGAACTAGATATGGCCCGAGTGTAGGAAGCACAGTTCTTTTGTTCTGAGCAAGCTCACTGTTCTGGCCCCTATAGGAAACACAGTAGAGTAGAAGAGTGCTCTTTTCTCAAAAGCAGAGTGTGTTTCTTGTAAGGCGAGCTAGCGTTTGTTTCCCAGTCCTAAATGGAGTGTAATCACATGCAGTTTCTGGTCCTACGAGCAAGAGTTGTTTTATGGTAAGAAGAGTCACTATTGCGCTGCCATTGCCATACGCAGGACTAATAGCACTGTTGTCTGTTCCCAGCAGTACAGTGTATTGGACTGAAGAGGATCTACTGTTCTTGTCAGGTTCCTAGGCAGAATTGAACTAGATATGGCCGTGTGTGTAGGAAGCACAGTTCTTTTGTTCTGAGCAAGTTCACTGTTCGGACCTCTTAGGAAACACAATAGAGTAGAAGATTGCTTTTTTCTCTAAATCAGAGTGGGTTTCTTGTAAGGCGAGTTAGTGTTTGTTTCCCAGTCCTAAGTGGAGTTGAATCACATGCAGTTTCTGGTCCTACGAGCAAGAGTTGTTTTCTGGTAAGAAGAGTCACTATTGTGCTCCCATTGTCATACACAGGGCAAATAGCACACGCGTCTGTTCCCAGCATGTACAGTGTATTGGACTGAAGAGGATCTACTGTTCTTGTCAGGTTCCTAAGCAGAGTTGAACTAGATATGGCCGTGTGTGTAGGAAGCACAGTTCTTTTGTTCTTAGCAAGCTCACTGTTCTGGCCCTATAGGAAACACAGTAGAGTAGTAGAGTGCTCTTTTCTCAAAAGCAGATTGTGTTTCTTGTATGGGGAGCTAGCGTTTGTTTCCCAGTCCTATATGGAGTTGAGTCACATGCAGTTTCTGTTCCTACGAGCAAGAGTTGTTTTCTGGTAAGAAGAGTCACTGTTGCGCTCCAAATGTCATATACAGTGCAAATAGCACTCGCGTCTGTTCCCAGCAAGTACAGTGTATCGGACTGAATAGGAGCTACTGTTCTTGTCAGTTACCTAAGCAGAGTTGAACTAGATATGGCCGTGTATGTAGGAAGCACAGTTTTTTTTTCTGAGCAAGCTCACTGTTCGGAACACATAAGAAACACAGTAGAGTAGAAGAGTGCTCTTTTCTCAAAAGCAGAGTGTGTTTTTGGAAGGCGAGCTAGTGTTTGTTTCCCAGTCCTAAATGGAGTTGAGTCACATGCAGTTTTTTGTACTACGAGCAAGAGTTGTTTTCTGGTAAGACGAGTCACAATTGTGCTCCAATTGCCATACACAGTGCAAATAGCACTCACGTCTGTTCTCAGCAAGTACAGTTTATTGGACTGAAGAAGAGCTACTGTTCTTGTCAGTTTCCTAAGCAGAGTTGAACTAGATATGGCCCGTGTATGTAGGAAGCACAGTTCTTTTTTTCTGAGCAAGCTCACTGTTCTGTCCCTATAGGAATCACAGTAGAGTAGAAGAGTGCTCTTTTCTCAAAAGCAGATTGTGTTTCTTGTAAGGCGAGCCAGCGTTTGTTTCCCAGTCCTATATGGAGTTGAATCACATGCAGTTTCTGGTCCTACGAGCAAGAGTTGTTTTCTGGTAAGGAAAGTCACTATTGCGCTCCCATTGCCATACACAGTGCAAATAGCACTCACGTCTGTTCCCAGCAAGTGCAGTGTATCGGACTGAAGAGGAGCTACTGTTCTTGTCAGTTTCCTAAGCAGAGTTGAATGAGATATGTCCCGCGTGTGTAGGAAGCACAGTTCTTTTGTTCTGAGCAAGTTCACTGTTTGGACCCCATAGGAAACACAGTAGAGTAGAAGAGTGCTCTTTTCTTAAAAGCAGAGTGTGTTTCTTGTAGGGCGAGCTAGCGTTTGTATTCCAGTCCTAAATGGAGTTGAATCACATGCAGTTTCTAGTCCTGCAAGCAAGAGGTGTTTTCGGGTAAGAAGAGTCACTATTGCGCTGCCATTGCCATACACAGGACAAATAACACTTGCGTCTTTTCACAGCAAGTACAGTGTATTGGATGGAAGAGGATCTACTGTTCTTTTCAGGTTCCTAAGCAGACTTGAACTAGATATGGCCGTGTGTGTAAGAAGCACAGTTTTTTTGTTCTGAGCAAGCTCACTGTTCGGGACCCATAGGAAACACAGTAGAGTAGAAGAGTGCTCTTTTCTCAAAAGCAGAGTGTGTTTCTTGGAAGGCGTGCTAGCGTTTGTTTCCAGTCCTAAATGGAGTTGAGTCACATGCAGTTTTTTGTCCTACGAGCAAGAGTTGTTTTCTGGTAAGACGAGTCACTATTGTGCTCCAATAGCCATACCCAGTGCAAATAGCACTCCCGTCTGTTCCCAGGAAGTACAGTGTATTGGACTGAAGAGGAGCTACTGTTATTGTCAGTTTCCTAAGCAGAGTTGAACTAGATATGGCCCGAGTGTAGGAAGCACAGTTCTTTTCTTCTGAGCAAGCTCACTGTTCTGGCCCTATAGGAAACACAGTAGAGTAGAAGAGTGCTCTTTTCTCTAAAGCAGATTGTGTTTCTTGTAATGCGAGCTAGCGTTTGTTTCCCAGTCCTAAATGGAGTTGAATCACATGCAGTTTCTGGTCCTATGAGCAAGAGTTGTTTTATGGTAAGAATAGTCACTATTGTGCTGCCATTGCCATACACAGGACAAATAGCACTGTTGTCTGTTCCCAGCAGTACAGTGTATTGGAATGAAGAGGATCTACTGTTCTTGTCAGGTTACTAAGCAGAATTGAACTAGGTGTGGCGGTGTGTGTAGGAATCACGTTTTTTTTTTGTTCTGAGCAAGCTCACTGTTCGGACCTCATAGGAAACACAGTAGAGTAGAAGAGTGCTCTATTCTCAAAGCAGAGTGTGTTTTTTGTAAGGCGATCTAGCAATTGTTTCCCAGTCCTAAATAGAGTTGAGTCACATGCAGTTTCTGGTCGTACCAGCAAGAGTTGTTTTCTGGTAAGATGAGTCAGTATTGTGCTCCAATTGCCATACACAGTGCAAATAGCACTCACGTCTGTTCTCAGCAAGTACAGTGTATTGGAAGGAAGAGGGGCTATTGTTCTTGTCAGTTTCCTAAGCAGAGTTGAACTAGATATGGCCCGTGTGTTTAGGAAGCACAGTTATTACGTTCTGAGCAAGCTCACTCTTCTGGCCTATAGGAAACACAGTAGAGTAGAAAAGTGCTCTTTTCTCAAAAGCAGAGTGTGTTTCTTGTAAGGCAAGCTAGCGTTTGTTTCCTAGTCCTAAATGGAGTTGAATCACATGCAGTTTCTGGTCCTACGAACAAGAGTTGTTTTCTGGTAAGGAAAGTCACTATTGCGCTCCCGTTGCCATACACAGGGCAAATAGCACTCGCGTCTTTTCCCAGCAAGTACAGTGTATTGGAATGAATAGGAGCTACTGTTCTTGTCAGTTTACTAAGCAGAGTTGAACTAGATATGGTCCGTGTGTGTAGGAAGCACAGTTCATTTGTTCTGAGCAAGCTCACTGTTTGGACCCCATAGGAAACACAGTAGAGTAGAAGAGTGCTCTTTTCTCAAAAGCAGAGTGTGTTTCTTGTAAGGCGAGCTAGCGTTTGTTTCCCAGTCCTAAATGGAGTTCAATCACAGGCAGTGTCCGGTCCTATGAGCAAGAGCTGTTTTCTGGTAAGGAAAGTTACTATTGTGTTCCCATTGCCATACACAGTGCAAATAGCACTCGCGTCTGTTCCCAGCAAGTACAGTGTATTGGACTGAATAGGAGCTACTGTTCAAGTCAGTTTCCTAAGCAGAGTTGAACTAGATATGGTGGGTGTGTGTAGTAATCACAGTTCTTTTGTTCTGAGCAAGCTCACTGTTCTGGCCCTATAGGAAACACAGTAGAGTAGAAGAGTGCTCTTTTCTCAAAAGCAGATTGTGTTTCTTGTAAGGGGAGCTAGCGTTTGTTTCCCAGTCCTATATGGAGTTGAATCACATGCACTTTCTGGTCCTACGAGCAAGAGTTGTTTTTTGGTAAGGAAAGTCACTATTGCGCTCCCATTGCCATACACAGTGCAAATAGCACATGCGTCTGTTCCCAGCAAGTACAGTATATCAGACTGAAAAGGAGCTACTGTTCTTGTCAGTTTCCTAAGCAGACTTGAACTAGATATGGCCCGTGTATGTAGGAAGCACAGTTCTTATATTCTGAGCAAGCTCACTGTTTGGACCCCATAGGAAACACAGTAGAGTAGAAGAGTGACTTTTCTTAAAAGCAGAGTGTGTTTCTTGTAAGGCGAGCTCGTGTTTGTTTCCCAGTCCTAAATAGAGTTGAGTCACATGCAGTTTTTGGTCCTACGAGCAAGAGTTGTTTTCTGGTAAGAAGAGTCACTGTTTTGCTCCAAATGTCATATACAGTGCAAATAGCACTCGCATCTGTTCCCAGCAAGTACAGTGTATCGGACTGAATAGGAGCTACTGTTCTTGTCAGTTTCCTAAGCAGACTTGAAATAGATATGGCCGTGTGTGTAGGAAGCACAGTTTTTTTGTTCTGAGCAAGCTCACTGTTCGGAACACATAGGAAACACAGTAGAGTAGAAGTGTGCTCTTTTCTCAAAAGCAGAGTGTGTTTTTAGAAGGCGAGCTAGCGTTTGTTTCCCATTCCTAAATGGAGTTGAGTCACATGCAGTTTCTGGTCCTACGAGCAAGAGTTGTTTTCTGGTAAGGAAAGTCACTATTGCTCTCCCATTGCCATACACAGTGCAAATAGACCTCCCGTCTGTTCCCAGCAAGTACAGTGTATCGGACTGAAGAGGATCTACTGTTCTTGTCAGGTTCCTAAGCAGACTTGAACTAGATGTGGCCGTGTTGGTAGGAAGCACAGTTTTTTTATTCTGAGCAAGCTCACTGTTCAGAACACATAGGAAACAGTAGAGTGGAAGAGTGCTCTTTTCTCAAAAGCAGAGTGTGTTTCTGGGAAGGCGAGCTAGCGTTTGTTTCCCAGTCCTAAATGGAGTTGAGTCACATGCAGTTTTTTGTCTTACGAGCAATAGTTGTTTTCTGGTAAGACGAGTCACTATTGTGCTCCAATTGCCATACACATTGCAAATAGCACTCGCGTCTGTTCCGAGCAAGTACAGTGTATTGGACTGAAGAGGAGCTACTGTTCTTGTCAGTTTCCTAAGCAGAGTTGAACTAGATATGGCCCGAGTGTAGGAAGCACAGTTCTTTTGTTCTGAGCAAGCTCACTGTTCTGGCCCTATAGGAAACACAGTAGAGTAGAAGAGTGCTCTTTTCTCTAAATAGCAGAGTGTGTTTCTTGTAAGGCGAGCTAGCGTTTGTTTCCCAGTCCTAAATGGAGTGTAATCACATGCAGTTTCTGGTCCTACGAGCAAGAGTTATTTTATGGTAAGAAGAGTCACTATTGCGCTGCCATTGCCATACACAGGACTAATAGCACTGTTGTCTGTTCCCAGCAGTACAGTGTATTGGACTGAAGAGGATCTACTGTTCTTGTCAGGTTCCTAGGCAGAATTGAACTAAATATGGCCGTGTGTGTAGGATGCACAGTTCTTTTGTTCTGAGCAAGTTCACTGTTCGGACCTCTTAGGAAACACAATAGAGTAGATGATTGCTTTTTTCTCTAAATCAGAGTGGGTTTCTTGTAAGGCGAGTTAGTGTTTGTTTCCCAGTCCTAAGTATAGTTGAATCACATGCAGTTTCTGGTCCTACGAGCAAGAGTTGTTTTCTGGTAAGAAGAGTCACTATTGTGCTCCCATTGTCATACACAGGGCAAATAGCACACGCGTCTGTTCCCAGCATGTACAGTGTATTGGACTGAAGAGGATCACTTTTCTTGTCAGGATCCTAAGCAGAGTTGAACTAGATATGGCCGTGTGTGTAGGAAGCACAGTTCCTTTTTTCTGAGCAGGCTCACTGTTCTGGCCCTATAGGAAACACAGTAGAGTAGTAGAGTGCTCTTTTCTCAAAAGCAGATTGTGTTTCTTGTAAGGGGAGCTAGCATTTGTTTCCCAGTCCTATATGGAGTTGAATCACATGCAGTTTCTGTTCCTACGAGCAAGAGTTGTTTTCTGGTAAGAAGAGTCACTGTTGCGCTCCAAATGTCATATACAGTGCAAATAGCACTCGCGTCTGTTCCCAGCAAGTACAGTGTATCGAACTGAATAGGAGCTACTGTTCTTGTCAGTTTCCTAAGCAGACTTGAACTAGATATGGCCGTGTGTGTAGGAAGCACAGTTTTTTTGTTCTGAGCAAGCTCACTGTTCCGAACACATAAGAAACACAGTAGAGTAGAAGAGTGCTCTTTTCTCAAAAGCAGAGTGTGTTTTTGGAAGGCGAGCTAGCGTTTGTTTCCCAGTCCTAAATGGAGTTGAGTCACATGCAGTTTTTTGTCCTACGAGCAAGAGTTGTTTTCTGGTAAGACGAGAAACTATTGTGCTCCAATTGCCATATAAAGTGCAAAAAGAACTCGCATCTGTAACCAGCAATTACAGTGTATTGGACTGAATAGGAGCTACTGTTCTTGTCAGTTTCCTAAGCAGAATTGAACTAAATATGGCCGTGTGTGTAGGAAGCACAGTTCTTTTGTTCTGAGCAAGCTCACTGTTCTGGCCCTATAGGAAACACAGTAGAGTAGAAGAGTGCTCTTTTCTCAAAAGCAGATTGTGTTTCTTGTAAGGCTAGCCAGAGTTTGTTTCCCAGTCCTATATGGAGTTGAATCACATGCAGTTTCTGGTCCTACGAGCAAGAGTTGTTTTCTGGTAAGGAAAGTCACTATTGCGCTCCCATTGCCATACACAGTGCAAATACCACTCACGTCTGTTCCCAGAAAGTACAGTGTATCGGACTGAAGAGGAGCTACTGTTCTTGTCAGTTTCCTAAGCAGAGTTGAATGAGATATGTCCCACGTGTGTAGGAAGCACAGTTCTTTTGTTCTGAGCAAGCTCACTGTTTGGACCCCATAGGAAACACAGTAGAGTAGAAGAGTGCTCTTTTCTTAAAAGCAGAGTGTGTTACTTGTAGGGCGAGCTAGCGTTTGTTTCCCAGTCCTAAATGGAGTTGAATCACATGGAGTTTCTGGTCCTACAAGCAAGAGATGTTTTCTGGTAAGAACAGTCACTATTGCGCTGCCATTGCCATACACAGAACAAATAGCACTGGCGTCTTTTCCAAGCAAGTACAGTGTATTGGACGAAAGAGGATCTACTGTTCTTGTCAGGTTCCTAATCAGACTTGAAATAGATATGGCCGTGTGTGTAGGAAGCACAGTTTTTTTGTTCTGAGCAAGCTCACTGTTCGGACCCCATAGGGAACACAGTAGAGTAGAAGAGTGCTCTTTTCTCTAAAGCAGAGTGTGTTTCTTGTAAGGCGAGCTCGCGTTTGTTTCCCAGTCCTAAATCGAGTTGAGTCACAGGCAGTTTTTGGTCCTAGGAGCAAGAGTTGTTTTCTGGTAAGAAGAGTCACTATTGCGCTCCAAATGCAATACACAGTGCAAAGAGCACTCGCGTCTGTTCCCAGCAAGTACAGTGTATTGGACTGAATAGGAGCTACTGTTCTTGTCAGTTTCCTAAGCAGAGTTGAACTAGATATGGCCCGTGTGTAGGAAGCACAGTTCTATTGTTCTGAGCAAGCTCACTGTTATGGCCCTATAGGAAACACAGCAGAGTAGAAGAGTGCTCTTTTCTCAAAAGCAGAGTGTGTTTCTTGTAAGGCGAGCTAGCATTTGTTTCCCAGTCCTAAATGGAGTTGAATCACATGCAGTTTCTGGTCCTACAAGCAAGAGATGTTTTCTGATAAGAAGAGTCACTATTGCGCTGCCATTGCCATACACAGGACAAATAGCACGGGCGTCTGTTCCCAGCAAGTACAGTGTATTGGACTGAAGAGGATCTACTGTTCTTGTCAGGTTCCTAAGCAGAATTGAACTAGATATGGCCGTGTGTGTAGGAAACACAGTTCTTTTGTTCTGAGCAAGCTCTCTGTTCGGACCCCATAAGAAACACAGTAGAGTAGAATTGTGCTCTTTTCTCAAGCAGAGCGTGTTTCTTGTAAGGCAAGCTAGCGTTTGTTTCCCAGTCCTAAATGGAGTTGAATCCCATGCAGTTTCTGTTCCTAATAGCAAGGGTTGTTTTCTGGTAAGGAAAGTAACTATTGAGCTCCCATTGCCATACACAGTGCAAATAGCACTCGCGTCTGTTCCCAGCAAATACAGTGTATCGGACTGAAGAGGAGCTACTGTTCTTGTCAGTTTCCTAAGCAGAGTTGAACTAGATATGGCCCGTGTGTGTAGGAAGCACAGTTCTTATGTTCTGAGCAAGCTCACTGTTCTGGCCCTATAGGAAACACAGTAGAGTAGAAGAGTGCACTTTCTTAAAAGCAGAGTGTGTTTCTTGTAAGGCGAGCTCGCGTTTGTTTCCCAGTCCTAAATGGAGTTGAGTCACATGCAGTTTTTTGTCCTACGAGCAAGAGTTGTTTTCTGGTAAGAAGAGTCACTGTTGTGCTCCAAATGCCATATACAGTGCAAATAGCACTCGCGTCTGTTCCCAGCAAGTACAGTGTATCAGACTGAATAGGAGCTACTGTTCTTGTCAGGTTCCTAAGCAGACTTGAGCTAGATATGGCCGTGTGTGTAGGAAGCACAGTTTTTTTGTTCTGAGCAAGCTCACTGTTCAGAACACATAGGAAACACAGTAGAGTAGAAGAGTGCTCTTTTCTCAAAAGCAGAGTGTGTTTTTGGAAGCCGAGCTAGTGTTTGTTTCCCAGTCCTAAATGGAGTTGAGTCACATGCAGTTTTTTGTCCTACGAGCAAGAGTTGTTTTCTGGTAAGACGAGTCACTATTGTGCTCCAATTGCCATACACAGTGCAAAAAGCACTCGCGTCTGTTCCGAGCAAGTACAGTGTATTGGACTGAAGAGGAGCTACTGTTCTTGTCAGTTTCCTAAGCAGAGTTGAACTAGATATGGCCCGTGTGTGTAGGAAACACAGTTCTTTTGTTCTGAGCAAGCTCACTGTTTAGACCCCATAGGAAACACAGTAGAGTAGAAGAGTGCTCTTTTCTCAAAAGCAGAGTGTGTTTCATGTAAGGCGAGCTAGCATTTGTTTCCCAGTCCTAAATGGAGTGGAATCACATGCAGTTTGTGTTCCTACGAGCAAAAGTTGTTTTCTGGTAAGGAAAGTCACTATTGTGCTCCCATTGCCCTACACAAGGCAAATAGCACTCGCGTCTTTTCCCAGCAAGTACAGTGTATTGGACTGAATAGGAGCTACTGTTCTTGTCAGTTTACTAAGCAGAGTTGAACTAAATATGGCCGTGTGTGTAGGAAGCACAGTTCTTTTTTTCTGAGCAAGCTCACTGTTTGGACCCCATAGGAAACACAGTAGAGTAGAAGAGTGCTCTTTTCTCTAAAGCAGAGTGTGTTTCTTTTAAGGCGAGCTACCGTTTGTTTCCCAGTCCTAAATGGAGTGGTATCACATGCAGTTTCTGGTCCTAGGAGCAAGAGTTGTTTTCTGGTAAAGAAAGTCACTATTGTGCTCCCATTGCCATACACAGTGCAAATAGCCCTCGTGTCTGTTCCCAGCAAGTTCAGTGTATTGGAACTAAGAGGAGCTACTGTTCTTGTCAGTTTCCTAAGCAGAGTTGAACTAGATATGGCCCGTGTGTAGGAAGCACAGTTCTTTTTTTCTGAGCAAGCTCACTGTTCTGGCCCTATAGGAAACACAGTAGAGTAGAAGAGTGCTCTTTTCTCAAAAGCAGAGTGTGTTTCTTGTAAAGCGAGTTAGAGTTTGTTTCCCAGGCCTAAATGGAGTTCAATCACATGCAGTTTCTGGTACTACGAGCAAGAGTTGTTTTCTGGTAAGAAGAGTCAATATTGCGCGGCCATTGCCATACACAGGACAAATAGCACTGGAGTCTGTTCCCAGCAAGTACAGTGTATTGGACTGAAGAGGATCTACTGTTCTTGTCAGGTTCCTAAGCAGAGTTGAACTAGATATGGCCCGTGTGTAGGAAGCACAGTTCTGTTGTTCTGAGCAAGCTCACTGTTCTGGCCCTATAGGAAACACAGTAGACTAGAAGAGTGCTCTTTTCTCTAAAGCAGAGTGTGTTTCTAGTAAGGTGAGCTAGCTTTTGTTTCCCAGTCCTAAATGGAGTTGAAACACTTGCAGTTTCTGGTCCTATGAACAAGAGTTGTTTTATGGTAAGAAGAGTCACTATTGCGCTGCCATTGCCATACAAAGGACAAATAGCACTAGCGTCTGTACCCAGCAAGTACAGTATATTGGACTGAAGAGGATCTACTGTTCTTGTCAGGTTCCTAAACAGAATTGAACTAGATATGGTCGTGTGTACGAAGCACAGTTCTTTTGTTCTGAGCAAGCTCACTGTTCGGACCCCATAGGGAGCACAGTAGAGTAGAAGAGTGCTCTTTTCTCAAAAGCAGAGTGTGTTTCTTGTAAGGCGAGTTTGCCATTGTTTCCAGTCCTAAATGGAGTGGAATCACATGCAGTTTCTGGTCCTACGAGCAAGAGTTGTTTTCTGGTAAGGAAAGTCACTATTGCGCTCCCATTGCCATACACAGTGCAAATAGCACATGCGTCTGTTCCCAGCAAGTACAGTGTATTGGAATGAAGAGGAGCTACTGTTCTTGTCAGGTTCCTAAGCAGAGTTGAACTCGATATGGCCCGTGTGTGTAGGAAGCACAGTTCTTATGTTCTGAGCAAGCTCACTGTTCTGGCCCTATAGGAAACACAGTAGAGTAGAAGAGTGCTCTTTTCTCTAAAGCAGAGTGTGTTTCTTGTCAGGCGAGCTAGCGTTTGTTTCCCAGTCTTAAATGGAGTTGAGTCACATGCAGTTTCTGGTCCTACGAGCAAGAGTTGTTTTCTGGTAAGGAATGTCACTATTGTGCTCCCATTGCCATACACAGTGCAAATAGCACTCGCGTCTGTTCCCAGCAAGTACAGTGTATCGGACTGAGGGAGGAGCTACTGTTCTTGTCAGTTTCCTAAGCAGAGTTGAACTAGATATGGCCCGTGTGTGTAGGAAGCACAGTTTTTTTTTCTGAGCAAGCTCACTGTTCTGGCCCTATAGGAAACAAAGTAGAGTAGAAGAGTGCTCTTTTCTCTAAAGCAGAGTGTGTTTCTTGTAAGGCGAGCTATTGTTTGTTTCCCAGTCCTAAATGGAGTTGAATCACATGTAGTTTCTGGTCCTACGAGCAAGAGTTGTTTTCTGGTAAGAAGAGTCACTATTGCGCTGCCATTGCCATATACAGGACAAATAGCACTGGCGTCTGTTCCCAGCAAGTACAGTGTATGGGACTGAAAAGGAGCTACTGTTCTTGTCAGTTTACTAAGCAGAGTTGAAGTAGATATGGCCCGTGTGTGTAGGAAGCACAGTTTTTTTGTTCTGAGCAAGCTCACTGTTCGGACCCCATAGGAAACACAGTAGAGTAGAAGAGTGCTTTTTTCTCAAAAGCAGAGTGTGTTTCTTGTAAGGCGAGCTAGCGTTTGTTTCCCATTCCTAAATGGAGTGGAATCACATGCAGTTTGTGTTCCTACGAGCAAGAGTTGTTTTCTGGTAAGGAAAGTCACTATTGCGCTCCCATTGCCATACACAGTGCAAATAGCCCTCCCATCTGTTCCCAGCAAGTACAGTGTATTGGACTGAAAAGGAGCTACTGTTCTCAGTTTCCTAAGCAGAATTGAAATAAATATGGCCGTGTGTGAAAGAAGCACAGTTCTTTTGTTCTGAGCAAGCTCACTGTTGTGGCCATATAGGAAACACAGTAGAGTAGAAGAGTGCTCTTTTCTCTAAAGCAAAGAATGTTTCTTGTAAGGCGAGCTAGCGTTTGTTTTCCAGTCCGAAATGGAGTTGAATCACATGCAGTTTCTAGTCCTACGAGCAAGAGTTGTTTTATGGTAAGAAGAGTCACTTTTGCGCTGCCATTGCCATATACAGGACAAATAGCACTGGCGTCTGTTCCCAGCAAGTACAGTGTATTGGACTGAAGAGGATCTACTTTTCTTGTCAGGTTCCTAAGCAGAATTGAACCAGATATGGCCGTGTGTGTAGGAAGCACAGTTCTTTTGTTCTGAGCAAGTTCAGTTTTCGGACTCCATAGGAAACACAGTAGAGTAGAAGCATGCTCTTTTCTCAAAAGCAGAGTGTGTTTCTTGTAAGGCGAGCTAGCGTTTGTTTTCCAGTCCTAAATGGAGTTGAGTCACATGCAGTTTTTTGTCCTACAAGCAAGAGTTGTTTTCTGGTAAGACGAGTCACTATTGTGCTCCAATTGCCATACACAGTGCAAATAGCACTCGCGTCTCTTCCCCGCAAGTACAGTGTATTGGACTGAAGAGGAGCTACTGTTCTTGTCAGTTTCCTAAGCAGAAGTGAACTAGATATGGCCCTTGTGTGTAGGAAGCACAGTTCTTTTGTTCTGAGCAAGATCACTGTTCGGAACCATAGGAAACACAGTAGAGTAGAAGAGTGCTCTTTTCTCAAAAGCAGAGTGTGTTTCATGTAAGGCGAGCTAGCATTTGTTTCCCAGACCTAAATGGAGTTGAATCACATGGAGTTTCTGGTCCTACGAGCAAGAGTTGTTTTATGGTAAGGAAAGAAACTATTGTGCTCCCATTGCCCTACTCAAGGCAAATAGCACTCGCGTCTTTTCCCAGCAAGTACAGTGTATTGGACTGAATAGGAGCTACTGTTCTTGTCAGTACTAAGCAGAGTTGAACTAGATATGGTCCGTGTGTAGGAAGAACAGCTCTTTTGTTCTGAGCAAGCTCACTGTTTGGACCCCATAGGAAACACAGTAGAGTAGAAGAGTGCTCTTTTCTCTAAAGCAGAGTGTGTTTCTTGTAAGGCGAGCTAGCGTTTGTTTCCCAGTCCTAAATGGAGTGGAATCACATGCAGTTTCTGGTCCTACGACCAAGAGTTGTTTTCTGGTAAAGAAAGTCACTATTGCGCTTCCATTGCCATACACAGTGCAAATAGCCCTCCCGTCTGTTCCCAGCAAGTACAGTGTATTGGACTGAAGAGGAGCTACTGTTCTTCTCAGTTTCCTAAGAAGAGTTGAACTAGGTATGGCCCGTGTGTGTAGGATGCACAGTTCTTTTTTTCTGAGCAAGCTCACTGTTCTGGCCCTATAGGAAGCACAGTAGAGTAGAAGAGTGCTCTTTTCTCAAAAGCAGAGTGTGTTTCTTGGAAGTCGAGCTAGCGTTTGTTTCCCAGTCCTAAATGGAGTTGAGTCCCATGTAGTTTTTGGTCCTACGAGCAAGAGTTGTTTTCTGGTAAGACGAGTCACTATTGTGCTCCAATTGCCATACACAGTGCAAGTAGCACTCGCGTCTGTTCCCCGCAATTAAAGTGTATTGGACTGAAGAGGAGCTACTGTTCTTGTCAGTTTCCTAATCAGAGTTGAACTAGATATGGCACGTGTGTGTAGGAAGCATAGTTCTTTTGTTCTGAGCAAGCTCACTGTTCGGACCCCTTAGGAAACACAGTAGAGTAGAATAGTGCTCTTTTCTCAAAAGCAGAGTGTGTTTCATGTAAGGCGAGCTAGCATTTGTTTCCCAGTCCTAAATGGAGTTGAATCACATGCAGTTTCTGATCCTATGAGCAAGAGTTGTTTTCTGGTAAGGAAAGTCACTATTGTGCTCCCATTGCCATACACAGTGCAAGTAGCACTCGCCTCTGTTCCCAGAAAGTACAGTGTATCGGACTGAAGAAAAGCTACTGTTCTTGTCAGTTTCCTAAGCAGAGTTGAACTCGATATGGCCCATGTGTACGAAGCACAGTTCTTTTGTACTGAGCAAGCTCACTGTTCTGGCCCTATAGGAAACACAGTAGAGTAGAAGAGTGCTCTTTTCTCTAATGCAGATTGTGTTTCTTGTAAGGCGAACTAGTGTTTGTTTCCCAGTCCTAAATGGAGTTGAATCACATGCAGTTTCTGGTCCTACGAGCCAGAGTTGTTTTATGGAAAGAAGAGTCACTATTGTGAGGCCATTGCAATACACAGGACAAATAGCACTGGCGTCTGTTCCCAGCAAGTACAGTGTATTGAACTGAAGAGGATCTACTGTTCTTGTCAGGTTCCTAAGCAGACTTCAACTAGATATGGCCGTGTGTGTAGGAAGCACAGTTCGTTTGTTCTGAGCAAGCTCACTGTTCGGACCCTATAGGAAACACAGTAGAGTAGAAGAGTGCTCTTTTCTCAAAAGCAGAGTGTGTTTCTTGTAAGGGAAGCTAGCGTTTGTTTCCTAGTCCTAAATGGAGTTGAATCACATGCAGTTTCAGGTCCTACGAACAAGAGTTGTTTTCTGGTAAGGAAAGTCACATTGCGCTCCCATTTCCATACACTGTGCAAATAGCACTCGCGTCTGTTCCCAGCAAGTACAGTGTATTGGACTGAAGAGGTTCTACTGTTCTTGTCAGGTTCCTAAGCAGACTTCAACTAGATATGGCCGTGTGTGTAGGAAGCACAGTTCGTTTGTTCTGATCAAGCTCATTCATTGTTAGAGACCCCATAAGAAACACAGTAGAGTAGATGAGTGCCCTTTTCTCAAAAGCAGAGTGTGTTTCTTGTAAGGTGAGCTAGTGTTTGTTTCCAGTCCTAAAAGGAGTTGAATCACATGCAGTTTCTGTTCCTACGACCAAGAGTTGTTTTCTGGTAAGGAAAGTCACTATTGTGCTCCCATTGCCATACACAGTGCAAATAGCACATGCGTCTGTTCCCAGCAAGTACAGTGTATTGGACTGAAGAGGAGCTACTGTTTCTTCTCAGTTTCCTAAGCAGAGTTGACTAGATATGGCCCGTGTGTGTAGGAAGCACAGTTCATTTGTTCTGAGCAAGCTAACTGTTCTGGCCCTATAGGAAACACAGTAGAGTAGAAGAGTGCTCTTTTCTCAAAAGCAGAGTGGTGTTTCTTGTAAGATGAGCTAGCGTTTGTTTCCCAGTCCTAAATGGAGTTGAGTCACATGCAGTTTTTGATCCTATGAGCAAGAGTTGTTTTCTGGTAAGACGAGTCACTATTGTGCTCCAATTGCCATACACAGTGCACATAGCACTCGCGTCTGTTCTCAGCAAGTACAGTGTATCGGACTGAAGAGGAGCTGCTGTTCTTGTCAGTTTCCTAAGCAGAGTTGAAATAGATATGGCCCGTGTGTTTTGGAAGCAACAGTTCTTATGTTCTGAGCAAGCTCACTGTTCTGGCCCTATAGGAAACACAGTAGAGTAGAAGAGTGCTCTTTTCTCTAAAGGCAGTGTGTGTTTCTTGTAAGGCGAGCTAGCGTTTGTTTCCCAGTCTTAAATGGAGTGGAGTCACATGCAGTTTCTGGTCCTACGAGCAAGAGTTGTTTTCTGGTAAGGAATGTCACTATTGTGCTCCCATTGCCATACACAGTGCAAATAGCACTCGCGTCTGTTCCCAGCAAGTACAGTGTATCGGACTGAGGGAGGAGCTACTGTTCTTGTCAGTTTCCTAAGCAGAGTTGAACTAGATATGGCCCGTTGTGTGTAGGAAGCACAGTTTTTTTTTCTGAGCAAGCTCACTGTTCTGGCCCTATAGGAAACACAGTAGAGTAGAAGAGTGCTCTTTTCTCTAAAGCAGAGTGTGTTTCTTGTAAGGCGAGCTATCGTTTGTTCCAGTCCTAAATGGAGTTGAATCACATGTAGTTTCTGGTCCTACGAGCAAGAGTTGTTTCTGGTAAGAAGAGTCACTATTGCGCTGCCATTGCCTTATACAGGACAAATAGCACTGGCGTCTGTTCCCAGCAAGTACAGTGTATGGGGCTGAAAAGGAGCTACTGTTCTTGTCAGTTTACTAAGCAGAGTTGAAGTAGATATGGCCCGTGTGTGTAGGAAGCACAGTTTTTTTGTTCTGAGCAAGCTCACTGTTCGGACCCCATAGGAAACACAGTAGAGTAGAAGAGTGCTTTTTTCTCAAAAGCAGAGTGTGTTTCTTTGTAAGGCGAGCTAGCGTTTGTTTCCCATTCCTAATGGAGTGGAATCACATGCAGTTTGTGTTCCTACTGAGCAAGAGTTGTTTTCTGGTAAGGAAAGTCACTATGCGCTCCCATTGCCATACACAGGGCAAATAGCCCTCCCATCTGTTCCCAGCAAGTACAGTGTATTGGACTGAAAAGGTGCTACTGTTCTTCTCAGTTTCCTAAGCAGAATTGAAATAAATATGGCCGTGTGTGAAGGAAGCACAGTTCTTTTGTTCTGAGCAAGCTCACTGTTGTGGCCATATAGGAAACACAGTAGAGTAGAAGAGTGCTCTTTTCTCTAAAGCAAAGTATGTTTCTTGTAAGGCGAGCTAGCGTTTGCTTTCCAGTCCTAAATGGAGTTGAATCACATGCAGTTTCTAGTCCTACGAGCCAAGAGTTGTTTTATGGTAAGAAGAGTCACTTTTGCGCTGCCATTGCCATACACAGGACAAATAGCACTGGCGTCTGTTCCCAGCAAGTACAGTGTATTGGACTGAAGAGGATCTACTGTTCTTGTCAGGTTCCTAAGCAGAATTGAACTAGATATGGCCGTGTGTGTAGGAAGCACAGTTCGTTTGTTCTGATCAAGCTCACTGTTAAGACCCCATAGAAACACAGTAGAGTAGATGAGTGCCCTTTTCTCAAAAGCAGAGTGTGTTTCTTGTAAGGTGAGCTAGTGTTTGTTCCCAGTCCTAAAAGGAGTTGAATCACATGCAGTTTCTGTTCCTACGACCAAGAGTTGTTTTCTGGTAAGGAAAGTCACTATTGTGCTCCATTGCCATACACAGTGCAAATAGCACATGCGTCTGTTCCCAGCAAGTACAGTGTATTGGACTGAAGAGGAGCTACTGTTCTTCTCAGTTTCCTAAGCAGAGTTGAACTAGATATGGCCCGTGTGTGTAGGAAGCACAGTTCATTTGTTCTGAGCAAGCTAACTGTTCTGGCCCTATAGGAAACACAGTAGAGTAGAAGAGTGCTCTTTTCTCAAAAGCAGAGTGTGTTTCTTGTAAGATGAGCTAGAGTTTGTTTCCCAGTCCTAAATGGAGTTGAGTCACATGCAGTTTTTGATCCTATGAGCAAGAGTTGTTTTCTGTAAGACGAGTCACTATTGTGCTCCAATTGCATACACAGTGCACATAGCACTCGCGTCTGTTCTCAGCAAGTACAGTGTATCGGACTGAAGAGGAGCTGCCTGTCCTTGTCAGTTTCCTAAGCAGAGTTGAAATAGATATGGCCGTGTGTTTTGGAAGCACAGTTCTTATGTTCTGAGCAAGCTCACTGTTCTGGCCCTATAGGAAACACAGTAGAGTAGAAGAGTGCTCTTTTCTCTAAAGCAGTGTGTGTTTCTTGTAAGGCGAGCTAGCGTTTGTTTCCCAGTCTTAAATGGAGTTGAGTCACATGCAGTTTCTGGTCCTACGAGCAAGAGTTGTTTTCTGGTAAGGAATGTCACTATTGTGCTCCCATTGCCATACACAGTGCAAATAGCACTCGCGTCTGTTCCCAGCAAGTACAGTGTATCGGACTGAGGGAGGAGCTACTGTTCTTGTCAGTTTCCTAAGCAGAGTTGAACTAGATATGGCCCGTGTGTGTAGGAAGCACAGTTTTTTTTTCTGAGCAAGCTCACTGTTCTGGCCCTAGGAAACACAGTAGAGTAGAAGAGTGCTCTTTTCTCTAAAGCAGAGTGTGTTTCTTGTAAGGCGAGCTATCGTTTTGTTTCCCAGTCCTAAATGGAGTTGAATCACATGTAGTTTCTGGTCCTACGAGCAAGAGTTGTTTTCTGGTAAGAAGAGTCACTATTGCGCTGCCATTGCCTTATACAGGACAAATAGCACTGGCGTCTGTTCCCAGCAAGTACAGTGTATGGGGCTGAAAAGGAGCTACTGTTCTTGTCAGTTTACTAAGCAGAGTTGAAGTAGATATGGCCGTGTGTGTAGGAAGCACAGTTTTTTTGTTCTGAGCAAGCTCACTGTTCGGACCCCATAGGAAACACAGTAGAGTAGAAGAGTGCTTTTTTCTCAAAAGCAGAGTGTGTTTCTTGTAAGGCGAGCTAGCGTTTGTTTCCCATTCCTAAATGGAGTGGAATCACATGCAGTTTGTGTTCCTACGAGCAAGAGTTGTTTTCTGGTAAGGAAAGTCACTATTGTGCTCCCATTGCCATACACAGGGCAAATAGCCCTCCCATCTGTTCCCAGCAAGTACAGTGTATTGGACTGAAAAGGTGCTACTGTTCTTCTCAGTTTCCTAAGCAGAATTGAAATAAATATGGCCGTGTGTGAAGGAAGCACAGTTCTTTTGTTCTGAGCAAGCTCACTGTTGTGGCCATATAGGAAACACAGTAGAGTAGAAGAGTGCTCTTTTCTCTAAAGCAAAGTATGTTTCTTGTAAGGCGAGCTAGCGTTTGCTTTCCAGTCCTAAATGGAGTTGAATCACATGCAGTTTCTAGTCCTACGAGCAAGAGTTGTTTTATGGTAAGAAGAGTCACTTTTGCGCTGCCATTGCCATACACAGGACAAATAGCACTGGCGTCTGTTCCCAGCAAGTACAGTGTATTGGACTGAAGAGGATCTACTGTTCTTGTCAGGTTCCTAAGCAGAATTGAACTAGATATGGCCGTGTGTGTAGGAAGCACAGTTCGTTTGTTCTGATCAAGCTCACTGTTAAGACCCCATAAGAAACACAGTAGAGTAGATGAGTGCCCTTTTCTCAAAAGCAGAGTGTGTTTCTTGTAAGGTGAGCTAGTGTTTGTTTCCCAGTCCTAAAAGGAGTTGAATCACATGCAGTTTCTGTTCCTACGACCAAGAGTTGTTTTCTGGTAAGGAAAGTCACTATTGTGCTCCCATTGCCATACACAGTGCAAATAGCACATGCGTCTGTTCCCAGCAAGTACAGTGTATTGGACTGAAGAGGAGCTACTGTTCTTCTCAGTTTCCTAAGCAGAGTTGAACTAGATATGGCCCGTGTGTGTAGGAAGCACAGTTCATTTGTTCTGAGCAAGCTAACTGTTCTGGCCCTATAGGAAACACAGTAGAGTAGAAGAGTGCTCTTTTCTCAAAAGCAGAGTGTGTTTCTTGTAAGATGAGCTAGAGTTTGTTTCCCAGTCCTAAATGGAGTTGAGTCACATGCAGTTTTTGATCCTATGAGCAAGAGTTGTTTTCTGGTAAGACGAGTCACTATTGTGCTCCAATTGCCATACACAGTGCACATAGCACTCGCGTCTGTTCTCAGCAAGTACAGTGTATCGGACTGAAGAGGAGCTGCTGTCCTTGTCAGTTTCCTAAGCAGAGTTGAAATAGATATGGCCCGTGTGTTTTGGAAGCACAGTTCTTATGTTCTGAGCAAGCTCACTGTTCTGGCCCTATAGGAAACACAGTAGAGTAGAAGAGTGCTCTTTTCTCTAAAGCAGTGTGTGTTTCTTGTAAGGCGAGCTAGCGTTTGTTTCCCAGTCTTAAATGGAGTTGAGTCACATGCAGTTTCTGGTCCTACGAGCAAGAGTTGTTTTCTGGTAAGGAATGTCACTATTGTGCTCCCATTGCCATACACAGTGCAAATAGCACTCGCGTCTGTTCCCAGCAAGTACAGTGTATCGGACTGAGGGAGGAGCTACTGTTCTTGTCAGTTTCCTAAGCAGAGTTGAACCTGATATGGCCCGTGTGTGTAGGAAGCACAGTTTTTTTTTTCTGAGCAAGCTCACTGTTCTGGCCCTAGGAAACACAGTAGAGTAGAAGAGTGCTCTTTTCTCTAAAGCAGAGTGTGTTTCTTGTAAGGCGAGCTATCGTTTGTTTCCCAGTCCTAAATGGAGTTGAATCACATGTAGTTTCTGGTCCTACGAGCAAGAGTTGTTTTCTGGTAAGAAGAGTCACTATTGCGCTGCCATTGCCTTATACAGGACAAATAGCACTGGCGTCTGTTCCCAGCAAGTACAGTGTATGGGGCTGAAAAGGAGCTACTGTTCTTGTCAGTTTACTAAGCAGAGTTGAAGTAGATATGGCCCGTGTGTGTAGGAAGCACAGTTTTTTTGTTCTGAGCAAGCTCACTGTTCGGACCCCATAGGAAACACAGTAGAGTAGAAGAGTGCTTTTTTCTCAAAAGCAGAGTGTGTTTCTTGTAAGGCGAGCTAGCGTTTGTTTCCCATTCCTAAATGGAGTGGAATCACATGCAGTTTGTGTTCCTACGAGCAAGAGTTGTTTTCTGGTAAGGAAAGTCACTATTGCGCTCCCATTGCCATACACAGTGCAAATAGCCCTCCCATCTGTTCCCAGCAAGTACAGTGTATTGGACTGAAAAGGAGCTACTGTTCTTCTCAGTTTCCTAAGCAGAATTGAAATAAATATGGCCATGTGTGAAGGAAGCACAGTTCTTTTGTTCTGAGCAAGCTCACTGTTGTGGCCATATAGGAAACACAGTAGAGTAGAAGAGTGCTCTTTTCTCTAAAGCAAAGTATGTTTCTTGTAAGGCGAGCTAGCGTTTGCTTTCCAGTCCTAAATGGAGTTGAATCACATGCAGTTTCTAGTCCTACGAGCAAGAGTTGTTTTATATTAAGAAGAGTCACTTTTGCGCTGCCATTGCCATACACAGGACAAATAGCACTGGCGTCTGTTCCCAGCAAGTACAGTGTATTGGACTGAAGAGGATCTACTGTTCTTGTCAGGTTCCTAAGCAGAATTGAACTAGATATGGCCGTGTGTGTAGGAAGCACAGTTCTTTTGTTCTGAGCAAGTTCAGTGTTCGGACTCCATAGGAAACACAGTAGAGTAGATGATTGCTCTTTTCTCAAAAGCAGAGTGTGTTTCTTGTAAGGCGAGCTAGCGTTTGTTTTCCAGTCCTAAATGGAGTTGAGTCACATGCAGTTTTTTGTCCTACGAGCAAGAGTTGTTTTCTGGTAAGACGAGTCACTATTGTGGTCCAATTGCCATACACAGTGCAAATAGCACTCGCGTCTCTTCCCCGCAAGTACAGTGTATTGGACTGAAGAGGAGCTGCTGTTCTTGTCAGTTTCCTAAGCAGAATTGAACTAGATATGGCCCTTGTGTGTAGGAAGCACAGTTCTTTTGTTCTGAGCAAGCTCACTGTTCGGAACCATAGGAAACACAGTAGAGTAGAACAGTGCTCTTTTCTCAAAAGCAGAGTGTGTTTCATGTAAGGCGAGCTAGCATTTGTTTCCCAGACCTAAATGGAGTTGAATCACATGGAGTTTCTGGTCCTATGAGCAAGAGTTGTTTTATGGTAAGGAAAGTAACTATTGTGCTCCCATTGCCCTACACAAGGCAAATAGCACTCGCGTCTTTTCCCAGCAAGTACAGTGTATTGGGACTGAATAGGAGCTACTGTTCTTGTCAGTTTACTAAGCAGAGTTGAACTACATATGGTCCGTGTGTGTAGGAAGCACAGTTCTTTTGTTCTGAGCAAGCTCACTGTTTGGACCCCATAGGAAACCCAGTAGAGTAGAAGAATGCTCTTTTCTCTAAAGCAGAGTGTGTTTCTTGTAAGGCGAGCTACCGTTTGTTTCCCATTCCTAAATGGAGTGGAATCACATGCAGTTTCTGGTCCTACGACCAAGAGTTGTTTTCAGGTAAAGAAAGTCACTATTGCGCTTCCATTGCCATACACAGTGCAAATAGCCCTCCCGTCTGTTCCCAGCAAGTACAGTGTATTGGACTGAAGAAAAGCTACTGTTCTTGTCAGTTTCCTAAGCAGAGTTGAACTAGATATGGCCCATATGCAGGAAGCACAGTTCTTTTGTACTGAGCAAGCTCACTGTTCTGGCCCTATCGGAAACACAGTAGAGTAGATGAGTGCTCTTTTCTCTAATGCAGAGTGTGTTTCTTGTAAGGCGAACTAGTGTTTGTTTCCCAGTCCTAAATGGATTTGAATCACATGCAGTTTCTGGTCCTACGAGTAAGAGTTCTTTTATGGTAAGAAGAGTCACTATTGCGCTGCCATTGCCATACACAGGACAAATAGCACTGGCGTCTGTTCCCAGCAAGTACAGTGTATTGAACTGTAGAGGATCTACTGTTCTTGTCAGGTTCCTAAGCAGACTTCAACTAGATATGGCCGTTGTGTGTAGGAAGCACAGTTCGTTTGTTCTGAGCAAGCTCACTGTTCCGGACCCTATAGGAAACACAGTAGAGTAGAAGAGTGTGCTCTTTTCTCAAAAGCAGAGTGTGTTTCTTGTAAAGCGTGCTAGCGTTTGTTTCCCATTCCTAAATGGAGTTGTATCACATGCAGTTTCTGGTCCTACGAGCAAGAGTGTTTTCTGGTAAGGAAAGTCACTATTGCGCTCCCATTGCCATACACAGTGCTAATAGCACTCGCGTCTGTTCCCCAGCAAGTACAGTGTATCGGACTGAAGAGGAGCTACTGTTCTTGTCAGTTTCCTAAGGCAGAGTTGAACTAGATATGGCCCGTGTGTGTAGGAAGCACAGTTCTTATGTTCTAAGCAAGCTCACTGTTCTGGCCCTATAGGAAACACAGTAGAGTAGAAGAGTGCTCTTTTCTCAAAAGCAGAGTGTGTTTCTTGTAAGGCAAGCTAGCGTTTGTTTCCTAGTCCATATGGAGTTGAATCACATGCAGTTTCAGGTCCTACGAACAAGAGTTGTTTTCTGGTAGGGAAAGTCACATTGCGCTCCCATTGCCTACACTGTGCAAATAGCACTCGCGTCTGTTCCCAGCAAGTACAGTGTATTGGACTGAAGAGGATCTACTGTTCTTGTCAGGTTCCTAAGCAGACTGAACTAGATATGGCCGTGTGTGTAGGAAGCACAGTTTTATTGTTCTGAGCAAGCTCAATGTTCGGACCCCATAGAAAACACAGTAGAGTAGAAGAGTGCTTTTTTCTCAAACGTAGAGTGTGGTTTCTTTTAAGGCGAGCTAGCTTTTGTTTCCCATTCCTAAATTGAGTGGAATCACACGCAGTTTCTGGTCCTACGAGCAAGAGTTGTTTTCTGGTAAGGAAAGTCACTATTGTGCTTACCATTGCCATACACAGTGCAAATAGCCCTCCCTTCTGTCCCAGCAAGTACAGTGTATTGGACTGAAGAGTAGCTACTGTTCTTGTCAGTTTCCTAAGCAGAGTTGAACTAGATATGGCCCGTGTGATTAGGAAGCACAGTTCTTTTTTTCTGAGCAAGCTCACTGTTCTTGCCCTATAGGAAGCACAGTAGAGTAGAAGAGTGCTCTTTTCTCAAAAGCAGAGTGTGTTTCTTGTAAAGCGAGCTAGAGTTTGTTTCCAAGTCCTAAATGGAGTTGAATCACATGCAGTTTCTGGTCCACGAGCAAGAGTTGTTTTCTGGTAAGAAGAGTCACTTTTGCGCTGCCATTGCCATGCACAGGACAAATAGCACTGGCGTCTGTTCCCAGCAAGTACAGTGTATTGGACTGAAGACGATCTACTCTTCTTGTCAGTTTCCTAAGCAGAGTTGAACTAGATATGGCCGTGTGTAGGAAGCACAGTTCATTTGTTCTGAGCAAGCTCACTGTTCGGACCCTATAGGAAACACAGTAGAGTAGAAGAGTGCTCTTTTCTCAAAAGCAGAGTGTGTTTCTTGTAAGGCAAGCTAGCGTTTGTTTCCCAGTCCTAAACGGAGTTGAATCACATGAAGTTTCTGGTCCTATGAGCAAGAGTTGTTTTCTGGTAAGGAAAGTCACTATTGCGCTCCCATTGCCATACACAGTGCAAATAGCACTCGCGTCTGTTCCCAGCAAGTACAGTGTATTGGACTAAAGAGGAGCTACTTTTCTTGTCAGTTTCCTAAGCAGAGTTGAAGTAGATATGGCCCGTGTGTGGGAAGCACAGTTCTTTTGTTCTGAGTAAGCTCACTGTTCTGGCCCTGTAGGAAACACAGTAGAGTAGAAGAGTGCTCTTTTTCTAAAGCAGAGTGTGTTTCTTGTAAGGCGAGCTAGCATATGTTTCCCAGTTCAAATGGCGTTGAATCACATGCAGTTTGTGGTCCTACGAGCAAGAGTTGTTTTCTGGTAAGCAAAGTCACTATTGCGCTCCCATTGCCATACACAGTGCAAATAGCACATGTGTCTGTTCCCAGCAAGTACAGTGTATTGGACTGAAGAGGAGCTACTGTTCTTCTCAGTTTCCTAAGCAGAGTTGAACTAGATATGGCCCGTGTGTCTAGGAAGCACAGTTCATTTGTTCTGAGCAAGCTAACTGTTCTGTCCATATAGGAAACACAGTAGAGTAGAAGAGTGCTCTTTTCTCAAAAGCAGATTGTGTTTCTTGTAAGGTGAGCTAGAGTTTGTTTCCCAGTCCTAAATAGAGTTGAGTCACATGCAGTTTCTGGTCGTACGAGCAAGAGTTGTTTTCTGGTAAGATGAGTCACTATTGTGCTCCAATTGCCATACACAGTGCAAATAGCACTCACGTCTGTTCTCAGCAAGTACAGTGTATCGGACTGAAGAGGAGCTACTGTTCTTGTCAGTTTCCTAAGCAGAGTTGAACTAGATATGGCCCGTGTGTGTAGGAAGCACAGTTCTTATGTTCTAAGCAAGCTCACTGTTCTGGCCCTATAGGAAACACAGTAGAGTAGAAGAGTGCTCTTTTCTCAAAAGCAGAGTGTGTTTCTTGTAAGGCAAGCTAGCGTTTGTTTCCTAGTCCATATGGAGTTGAATCACATGCAGTTTCAGGTCCTACGAACAAGAGTTGTTTTCTGGTAGGGAAAGTCACATTGCGCTCCCATTGCCATACACTGTGCAAATAGCACTTGCGTCTGTTCCCAGCAAGTACAGTGTATTGGACTGAAGAGGATCTACTGTTCTTGTCAGGTTCCTAAGCAGACTGAACTAGATATGGCCGTGTGTGTAGGAAGCACAGTTTTTTTGTTCTGAGCAAGCTCAATGTTCGGACCCCATAGAAAACACAGTAGAGTAGAAGAGTGCTTTTTTCTCAAACGTAGAGTGTGTTTCTTTTAAGGCGAGCTAGCTTTTGTTTCCCATTCCTAAATGGAGTGGAATCACACGCAGTTTCTGGTCCTACGAGCAAGAGTTGTTTTCTGGTAAGGAAAGTCACTATTGTGCTACCATTGCCATACACAGTGCAAATAGCCCTCCCTTCTGTTCCCCGCAAGTACAGTGTATTGGACTGAATAGGAGCTACTGTTCTTGTCAGTTTCCTAAGCAGAGTTGAACTACATATGGTCCTTCTGTGTAGGATGCACAGATCTTTTGTTCTGAGCAAGCTCACTGTTTGGACCCCATAGGAAACACAGTAGAGTAGAAGAGTGCTCTTTTTTCTAAAGCAGAGTGTGTGTCTTGTAAGTTGAGCTAGCGTTTGTGTCTCAGTCCTAAATGGAGTGGAATCACATGCAGTTTCTGGTCCTATGAGCAAGAGTTGTTTTATGGTAAGAATAGTCACTATTGCACTGCCATTGCCATACACAGGACAAATAGCACTGGCATCTGTTCCCAGCAAGTACAGTGTATTGGACTGAATAGGAACTACTGTTCTTGTCAGTTTCCTAAGCAGAGTTGAACTACATATGATCCTTGTGTGTAGGAAGCACAGTTCTTTTGTTCTGAGCAAGCTCACAGTTTGGACCCCGTAGGAAACAAAATAGAGTAGAAGAGTGCCCTTTTCTCAAAAGCAGAGTGTGTTTCCTGTAAGGCGAGACAGCGTTTGTTACCCAGTACTAAATGGAGTTGAATCCCATGCAGTTTGTGGTCCTACGAGCAAGAGTTGTTTTCTGGTAAGAAGAGTCACTATTGCGCTCCCATTGTCATACACAGGGCAAATAGCTCAGTCATCTGTTCCCAGCATGTACAGTGTATTGGAATGAAGAGGAGCTACTGTTCTTGTCAGTTTGCTAAGCAGAGTTGAACTAGATATGGCCCGTGTGTGTAGGAAGAACAGGTCTTTTGTTCTGAGCAAGTACACTGTTCTGGCCCTATAGGAAACACAGTAGAGTAGAAGAGTGCTCTTTTCTCAAAAGCAGAGTGTGTTTCTTTTAAGGCGAGCTAGCATTTGTTTCCCATTCCTAAATGGAGTGGAATCACATGCAGTTTCTGGTCCTATGAGCAAGAGTTGTTTTCTGGTAAGGAAAGTCACTATTGTGCTCCCATTGCCATACACAGTGCAAATAGCCTTCCTGTCTCTTCCCAGCAAGTACAGTGTATTGGACTGAAGAGGAGCTGCTGTTCTTGTCAGTTTCCAAAAAGAGTTGAACTAGATATGGCCCCTGTGTGTAGGAAGCACAGTTCTATTTTTCTGAGCAAGCTCACTGTTCTGGCCCTATAGGAAACACAGTAGAGTAGAAGAGTGCTCTTTTCTCAAAAGCAGAGTGTGTTTCTTGTAAAGCGAGCTAGAGTTTGTTTCCCAGTCCTAAATGGAGTTGAATCACATGCAGTTTCTGGTCCTACGAGCAAGAGTTGTTTTCTGATAAGAAGAGTCACTATTGCGCTGCCATTGCCATACACAGGACAAATAGCACTGGCGTCTGTTCCCAGCAAGTACAGTGTATTGGACTGAAGAGGATATACTGTTCTTGTCAGGTTCCTAAGCAGACTTTAACTAGATATGGCCGTGTGAGTAGGAAGTATAGTTTTTTTGTTCTGAGCAAGCTCACTGTTAGGAACACATAATAAACACAGTAGAGTAGAAGAGTGCTCTTTCCTCAAAAGCAGAGTGTGTTTCATGTAAGGCGAGCTAGCGTTTGTTTCCCAGTCCTAAATGGAGTTGAGTCACATGCAGTTTTTTGTCCTATGATCAAGAGTTGTTTTCTGGTAAGACAAGTCACTATTGTGCTCCAATGCCATACACCCTGCAAATAGCACTCGCGTCTGTTCCCCGCAAGTACAGTGTATTGGACCTAAGAGGAGCTACTGTTCTTGTTGGTTTCCTAAGCAGAGTTGAACTAGATATGGCCTGTGTGTGTAGGAAGCACAGTTCTTTTGTTCTGAGCAAGCTCACTGTTCGGACCCGATAGGAAAAACAATAGAGTAGAAGAGTGCTCTTTTCTCAAATGCAGAGTGTGTTTCAAATAAGGCGAGCTAGCATTTGTTTCCCAGTCCTAAATGGAGTTGAGTCACATGCAGTATCTGGTCCTACGAGCAAGAGTTGTTTTCTGGTAAGAAGAGTCACTATTGCGCTGCCATTGCCATACACAGGACTAATAGCACTGGCGTCTGTTCCCAGCAAGTACAGTGTATTGGACTGTAGAGGATCTACTGTTCTTGTCAGGTTCCTAAGCAGAATTGAACTAGATATGGCCGTGTGTGTAGGAAGCACAGTTCTTTTGTTCTGAGCAAGCTCACTTTTCGGAACACATAGGAAACACAGTAGAGTAGAAGAGTGCTCTTTTCTCAAAAGCAGAGTGTGTTTTTGTAAGGCGAGCTAGCGTTTGTTTCCTAGTCCTAAATGGAGTTGAATCACATGCAGTTTCGGGTCCTATGAACAAGAGTTGTTTTCTGGTAAGGAAAGTCACTATTGCGCTCCCATTGCCCTTTACAAGGCAAATAGCACTCGCGTCTTTTCCCAGCAAGTACAGTGTATTGTACTGAATAGGAGCTACTGTTCTTGTCAGTTTACTAAGCAGAGTTGAACTAAATATGGCCGTGTGTGTATGAAGCACAGTTCTTTTGTTCTGAGCAAGCTCACTGTTTGGACCCCATAGGAAACACAGTAGAGTAGAAGAGTGCTCTTTTCTGAAAAACAGAGTGTGTTTCATGTAAGGCGAGCTAGCATTTGTTTCCCAGTCCTAAATGGAGTTGATCATATGCAGTTTCTGGTCCTACGATCAATAGTTGTTTTCTAATAAGGAAAGTCACTATTGCGCTCCCATTGCCATACACAGTGCAAATAGCACTCGCGTCTGTTCCCAGCAAGTACAGTGTATCTGACTGAAGAGGAGCTACTGTTCTTGTCAGTTTCCTAAGCAGAGTTGAACTAGTTATGGCCCGTGTGTAGGAAGCACAGTTTTTTTGTTCTGAGCAAGCTCACTGTTCTGGCCCTATAGGAAACACAGTAGAGTGGAAGAGTGCTCTTTTCCCTAAAGCAGAGTGTGTTTCTTGGAAGGCGAGCTAGCGTTTGTTTCCCAGTCCTAAATGGAGTTGAAATACATGCAGTTTCTAGTCCTACGAGCAAGAGTAGTTTTCTGGTAAGAAGAGTCACTATTGCGCTGCCATTGCCATACATAGGACAAATAGCACTGGCGTCTGTACCCAGCAAGTACAGGGTATTGGACTGAAGAGGATCTACTGTTCTTGTCAGGTTCCTAAGCAGAATTGAACTAGATATGGCCGTGTGTGTAGGAAGCACAGTTCTTTTTTTCTGAGCAAGCTCACTGTTCGGACACCATAGGAAACACAGTAGAGTAGAAGAGTGCTCTTTTCTCTAAAGCAGAGTGTGTTTCTTGTAAGTCGAGCTAGCGTTTGTTTCCCAGTCCTAAATGGAGTTGAATCACATGCAGTTCCTGGTCCTACGAGCAAGAGTTGTTTTATGGTAAGAAGAGTCACTATTGCACTGCCTTTGCCATACACAGGACAAATAGCACTCGTGTCTGTTCCCAGCAAGTACAGGGTATTGGACTGAAGAGGAGCTACTGTTCTTCTCAGTTTCCTAAGCAGAGTTGAAGTAGATATAGCCCGTGTGTGTAGGAAGCACAGTTCTTTTGTTCTGAGCAAGCTCACTGTTCGGAACTCATAGGAAACACAGTAGAGTAGAAGAGTGCTCTTTTCTCTAAAGCAGAGTGTGTTTTTTGTAAGGCGAGTTAGCATTTGTTTCCCAGTCCTAAATGGAGTTGAATCACATGCAGTTTCTGGTCCTACGAACAAGAGATATTTTATGGTAAGAAGAGTCACTATTGTGCTGCCATTGCCATACACAGGACAAATAGCACTGGCGTCTGTTCCCAGCAAGTACAGTGTATTGGATTGAAGAGGATTTACTGTTCTTGTCAGGTTCCTAAGCAGAATTGAACTAGATATGGCCGTGTGTGTAGGAAGCACAGTTCTTTTGCTCTGAGCAAGCTCACTGTTCGGACACCATAGGAAACACAGTAGAGTAGAAGAGTGCTCTTTTCTCAAAAGCAGAGTGTGTTTTTGTAAGGCGAGCTAGCGTTTGTTTCCTACTCCTAAATGGAGTTGAATCACATGCAGTTTCTGGTCCTACGAGTAAGAGTTGTTTGCTGGTAAGGAAAGTCACTATTGTGCTCCCTTTGCCCTACACAAGGCAAATAGCACTCGCGTCTTTTCCCAGCAAGTACAGTGTATTGGACTGAATAGGAGCTACTGTTCTTGTCAGGTTCCTAAGCAGAGTTGAACTTGATATGGTCCGTGTGTGTAGGAAGCACAGTTATTTTGTTCTGAGCAAGCTCACTGTTTGGACCCCTTAGGAAACACAGTAGAGTAGAAGAGTGCTCTTTTCTCTAAAGCAGAGTTTGTTTTTGTAAGGCGAGCTAGCATTTGTTTCCCAGTCCTAAATGGAGTGGAATCACATGCAGTTTCTGGTCCTACGAGCAAGAGTTGTTTTCTGGTAAGGAAAGTCACTATTGTGCTCCCATTGCCATACACAGTGCAAATAGCCCTCCCGTCTGTTCCCAGCAAGTACAGTGTATTGGACTGAAGAGGAGCTACTGTTCTTCTCAGTTTCCAAAGCAGACTTGAACTAGATATGGTCCGTGTGCCTAGGAAGCACAGTTCTTTTTTTCTGAGCAAGCTCACTGTTCTGGCCCTATAGGAAACACAGTAGAGTAGAAGAGTGCTCTTTTCTCAAAAGCAGAGTGTGTTCCTTGTAAAGCGAGCTAGAGTTTGTTTCCCAGTCCTAAATGGAGTTGAATCACATGCAGTTTCTGGTCCTAAGAGCAAGAGTTGTTTTCTGGTAAGGACAGTCACTATTGTGCTCCCCATGCCATACACAATGCAAATAGCTCCCGCGTCTGTTCCCATCAATTACAGTGTATCGGACTGAAGAGGAGCTACTGTTCTTGTCAGTTTCCTAAGCAGAGTTGAACATGATATGGCCCGTGTGTGTAGGAAGCACAGTTCTTATGTTCTGAGCAAGCTCACTGTTCTGGCCCTATAGGAAACACAGTAGAGTAGAAGCATGCTCTTTTCTCAAAAGCAGAGTGTATTTTTGTAAGGCTAGCTAGCGTTTGTTTCCTAGTCCTAAATGGAGTTGAATCACATGCAGTTTCTGGTCCTACGAACAAGAGTTGTTTTCTGGTAAGGAAAGTCTCTATTGAGCTCCCATTGCCCTACACAAGGCAAATAGCTCTCGCGTCTTTTCCCAGCAAGTACGGTGTATAGGACTGAAGAGGAGCTACTGTTCTTGTCAGTTTCCTAAGCAGAGTTGAACTAGATATGGCCCGTGTGTAGGAAGCACAGTTCTTTTGTTCTGAGCAAGCTCACTGTTCTGGCCCTATAGGAAACACAGTAGAGTAGAAGAGTGCTCTTTCCACAAAAACAGAGTGTGTTTCTTGTAAGGTGAGCTAGCTTTTGTTTCCCAGTCCTAAATGGAGTTGAATCACATGCAGTTTCTGGTCCTACGAGCAAGAGTTGTTTTATAGTAAGAAGAGTCACTATTGCGCTGTCATTACCATACACAGGACAAATAGCACTGGCCTCTGTTCCCAGCAAGCACAGTGTATTGGACTGAAGAGGATCTACTGTTCTTGTCAGGTTCCTAAGCAGAATTGAACTAGATATGGTCGTGTATGTAGGAAGCACAGTTCTTTTGTTCTGAGCAGGCTCACTGTTCGGACCCCATAGGAAACACAGTAGAGTAGAAGAGTGCTCTTTTCTCAAAAGCAGAGTGTGTTTCTTGTAAGTCGAGCTAGCGTTTGTTTCCCAGTCCTAAATGGAGTTGAGTCACTTGCAGTTTCTGGTCGTACGAGCAAGAGTTGTTTTCCGGTAAGACGAGTCACTATTGTGCTCCATTTGCCATACACAGTGCAAATAGCACTCGCGTCTGTTCCCCGCAAGTACAGTGTATTGGACTGAAGAGGAGCTACTGTTCTTGTCAGTTTTCTAAGCAGAGTTGAACTAGATATGGCCCGTGTGTGTAGGAAGCACAGTTCTTTTGTTCTGAGCAAGCTCACTGTTTGGACCCCATAGGAAGCACAGTAGAGTAGAAGAGTGCTCTTTTCTCTAAAGCAGAGTGTGTTTCATGTAAGGCGAGCTAGCATTTGTTTCCAGTCCTAAATCGAGTTGAATCACATGCAGTTTCTGGTCCTACGAGCAAGAGTTGTTTTCTGGTAAAGAAAGTCACTCTTGCGCTCCCATTGCCATACAAAGTGCAAATAGCACTAGCGTCTGTTCCCAGCAAGTACAGTGTTTCGGACTGAAGAGGAGCTACTGTTCTTGTCAGTTTCCTAAGCAGAGTTGAACTAGATATGGACCGTGTGTATTAAGCACAGTTCTTTTGTTCTGAGCAAGCTCACTGTTCTGGCCCTATAGGAAACACAGTAGAGTAGAAGAGTGCTCCTTTCTCTAAAGCAGAGTGTGTTTCTTGTAAGGTGAGCTAGCTTTTGTTTGCCAGTCCTAAATGGAGTTGAATCACATGCAGTTTCTGGTCCTACGAGCTAGAGTTGTTTTATGGTAAGAAGAGTCACTATTGCGCTGCCATTGCCATACACAGGACAAATAGCACTGGCGTCTGTTCCCAGGAAGTACAGTGTATTGGACTAAAGAGGATCTACTGTTCTTGTCAGGTTCCTAAGCAGAATTGAACTAGTTATGGCCGTGTGTGTAGGAAGCACAGTTCTTTTGTTCTGAGCAAGCTCACTGTTCAGACCCAATAGGAAACACAGTAGAGCAGAAGAGTGCTCTTTTCTCAAAAGCAGAGTGTGTTTCTTGTAAGGCGAGCTAGCGTTTGTTTCCCAGTCCTAAATGGAGTTGAGTCACATGCAGTTTTTTGTCCTACGAGCAAGAGTTGTTTTCTGGTAAGACGAGTCACTATTGTGCTCCAATTGCCATACACAGTGCAAATAGCACTCGCGTCTGTTCCCCGAAAGTACAGTGTATTGGACTGAAGAGGAGCTACTGTTCTTTTCAGTTTCCTAAGCAGAGTTGAACTAGATATGGCCCGTGTGTGTAGGAAGCACAGTTCCTTTGTTCTGAGCAAGCTCACTGTTCGGACCCCATAGGAAGCACAGTAGAGTAGAAGAGTGCTCTTTTCTCAAAAGCAGAGTGTGTTTCATTTAAGACGAGCTAGTATTTGTATCCCAGTCCTAAATGGAGTTGAACCACATGCAGTTTCTGGTCCTATGAGCAAGAGATGTTTTCTGGTAAGGAAAGTCACTATTGCGCTCCCATTGCCATACACAGTGCAAATAGCACTCGCGTCTGTTCCCAGCAAGTACAGTGTATCGGACTGAATAGGAGCTACTGTTCTTGTCAGTTTCCTAAGCAGAGTTGAACTAGATATGGTCCATGTTTGTAGGAAGCACAGTTCTTTGGTTCTGAGCAAGCTCACTGTTTGGACCCCATAGGAAACACAGTAGAGTAGAAGAGTGCCCTTTCCTCTAAAGCAGAGTGTGTTTCTTGTAAGGCGAGCTACCGTTTGTTTCCCAGTCCTAAATTGAGTATAATCACATGCAGTTTCTGGTCCTACGAGCAAGAGTTGTTTTCTGGTAAGGAAAGTCACTATTGTGCTCCCATTGCCATACACAGTGCAAATAGCCCTCCCATCTTTTCCCAGCAAGTGCAGTGTATTGGACTGAATAGGAGCTACTGTTCTTGTCAGTTTACTAAGCAGAGTTGAACTAGATATGGCCGTGTGAGTAGGAAGTACAGTTTTTTTGTTCTGAGCAAGCTCACTGTTCGGAACACATAGGAAACACAGTAGAGTACAAGAGTGCTCTTTTCTCAAAAGCAGAGTGTGTTTCTTGTAAGGCGAGCTAGCGTTTGTTTCCCAGTCCTAAATGGAGTTGAACCACATGCAGTTTCTGGTTCTACGAGCAATAGTTGTTTTATGGTAAGAAGAGTAACTATTGTGCTGCGATTGACATATACAGGACAAATAGCACTCGCGTCTGTTCCCCGCAAGTACAGTGTATTGGACTGAAGAGGAGCTACTGTTCTTGTCAGTTTTCTAAGCAGAGTTGAACTAGATATGGCCCGTGTGTGTAGGAAGCACAGTTCTTTTGTTCTGAGCAAGCTCACTGTTCGGACCCCATAGGAAGCACAGTAGAGTAGAAGAGTGCTCTTTTCTCTAAAGCAGAGTGTGTTTCATGTAAGGCGAGCTAGCATTTGTTTCCAGTCCTAAATCGAGTTGAATCACATGCAGTTTCTGGTCCTACGAGCAAGAGTTGTTTTCTGGTAAAGAAAGTCACTCTTGCGCTCCCATTGCCATACAAAGTGCAAATAGCACTAGCGTCTGTTCCCAGCAAGTACAGTGTTTCGGACTGAAGAGGAGCTACTGTTCTTGTCAGTTTCCTAAGCAGAGTTGAACTAGATATGGCCCGTGTGTATTAAGCACAGTTCTTTTGTTCTGAGCAAGCTCACTGTTCTGGCCCTATAGGAAACACAGTAGAGTAGAAGAGTGCTCCTTTCTCTAAAGCAGAGTGTGTTTCTTGTAAGGTGAGCTAGCTTTTGTTTGCCAGTCCTAAATGGAGTTGAATCACATGCAGTTTCTGGTCCTACGAGCTAGAGTTGTTTTATGGTAAGAAGAGTCACTATTGCGCTGCCATTGCCATACACAGGACAAATAGCACTGGCGTCTGTTCCCAGGAAGTACAGTGTATTGGACTAAAGAGGATCTACTGTTCTTGTCAGGTTCCTAAGCAGAATTGAACTAGTTATGGCCGTGTGTGTAGGAAGCACAGTTCTTTTGTTCTGAGCAAGCTCACTGTTCAGACCCAATAGGAAACACAGTAGAGCAGAAGAGTGCTCTTTTCTCAAAAGCAGAGTGTGTTTCTTGTAAGGCGAGCTAGCGTTTGTTTCCCAGTCCTAAATGGAGTTGAGTCACATGCAGTTTTTTGTCCTACGAGCAAGAGTTGTTTTCTGGTAAGACGAGTCACTATTGTGCTCCAATTGCCATACACAGTGCAAATAGCACTCGCGTCTGTTCCCCGTAAGTACAGTGTATTGGACTGAAGAGGAGCTACTGTTCTTTTCAGTTTCCTAAGCAGAGTTCAACTAGATATGGCCCGTGTGTGTAGGAAGCACAGTTCCTTTGTTCTGAGCAAGCTCACTGTTCGGACCCCATAGGAAGCACAGTAGAGTAGAAGAGTGCTCTTTTCTCAAAAGCAGAGTGTGTTTCATTTAAGGCGAGCTAGTATTTGTATCCCAGTCCTAAATGGAGTTGAACCACATGCAGTTTCTGGTCCTATGAGCAAGAGATGTTTTCTGGTAAGGAAAGTCACTATTGCGCTCCCATTGCCATACACAGTGCAAATAGCACTCGCGTCTGTTCCCAGCAAGTGCAGTGTATTGGACTGAATAGGAGCTACTGTTCTTGTCAGTTTACTAAGCAGAGTTGAACTAGATATGGCCGTGTGAGTAGGAAGTACAGTTTTTTTGTTCTGAGCAAGCTCACTGTTCGGAACACATAGGAAACACAGTAGAGTACAAGAGTGCTCTTTTCTCAAAAGCAGAGTGTGTTTCTTGTAAGGCGAGCTAGCGTTTGTTTCCCAGTCCTAAATGGAGTTGAACCACATGCAGTTTCTGGTTCTACGAGCAATAGTTGTTTTATGGTAAGAAGAGTCACTATTGTGCTGCGATTGACATATACAGGACAAATAGCACTGGAGTCTGTTCCCAGCAATTATAGTGTATTGGACTGAAGAGGATCTACTGTTCTTGTCAGGTTCCTAAGCAGAATTGTACTAGATATGGCCGTGTGTGCAGGAATCACAGTTCTTTTGTTCTGAGCAAGCTCACTGTTCGGACACCATAGGAAACACAGTAGAGTAGAAGAGTGCTCTTTTCCCAAAAGCAGAGTGTGTTTCTTGTAAGGCAAGCTAGCGTTTGTTTCCCAGTTCTAAATGGAGTTGAATCACATGCAGTTTCTGGTCCTAAGAGCAAGAGTTGTTCACTGGAAAGGAAAGTCACTATTGTGCTCCCCTTGCCATACACATTGCAAATAGCTCTCGCGTCTGTTCCCAGCAAGTACAGTGTATCAGACTGAAGAGGAGCTACTGTTCTTGTCAGTTTCCTAAGCAGTGTTGAACTAGATATGGCCCGTGTGTGTAGGAAGCACAGTTCTTATGTTCTGAGCAAGTTCACTCTTCTGGCCCTATAGGAAACACAGTAGAGTAGAAGAGTGCTCTTTTCTCAAAAGCAGAGTGTGTTTTTGTAAGGCGAGCTAGCCTTTTTTTCCTAGTCCTAAATGGATTTGAATCACATGCAGTTTCTGGTCCTATGAACAAGAGTTGTTTTCTGGTAAGGAAAGTCACTATTGTGCTGCCATTGCCATACACAGGACAAATAGCAGTGGCGTCTGTTCCCAGCAAGTACAGTGTATTGGACTGAAGAGGATATACTGTTCTTGTCAGGTTTTTAAGCAGACTTGAACTAGATATGGCCGTGTGAGTAGGAAGTATAGTTTTTTTGTTCTGAGTAAGCTCACTGTTTGGAACACATAGGAAGCACAGTAGAGTAGAAGAGTGCTCTTTTCACAAAAGCAGAGTGTGTTTCATGTAAGGCGAGCTAGCGTTTGTTTCCCAGTCCTAAATGGAGTTGAGTCACATGCAGTTTTTTGTCCTATGAGCAAGAGTTGTTTTCTGGTAAGACGAGTCACTATTGTGCTCCAATTGCCATACACAGTGCAAATACCACTCGCGTCTGTTCCCCGAAAGTACAGTGTATTGGACTGAAGAGGAGCTACTGTCCTTCTCAGTTTCCTAAGCAGAGTTGAACTAGATATGGCCCGTGTGTGTAGGAAGCACAGTTCTTTTGTTCTGAGCAAGCTCACTGTTCGGACCCCATAGGAAGCACAGTAGAGTAGAAGAGTGCTCTTTTCTCAAAAGCAGAGTGTGTTTCATGGAAGGCGAGCTAGCATTTCTATCCCAGTCCTAAATGGAATTGAATCACATGCAGTTTCTGGTCCTATGAGCAAGAGTTGTTTTCTGGTAAGGAAAGTCACTATTGCGCTCCCATTGCCATACACAGTGCAAATAGCACTCGCGTCTATTCCCAGCAAGTACAGTGTTTCGGACTGAAGAGGAACTACTGTTCTTGTCAGTTTCCTAAGCAGAGTTGAACTAGTTATGGCCCGTGTGTAGGAAGCACAGTTCTTTTGTTCTGACCAAGCTCACTGTTCTGGCCATATAGGAAACACAGTAGAGTAGAAGAGTGCTCTTTTCTCTAAAGCAGAGTATGTTTCTTCTAAGGCGACCTAGCGTTTGTTTCCCAGTCCTAAATGGAGTTGAATCACATGCAGTTTCTGGTCCTACGAACAAGAGTTGTTTCATGGTAAGAAGAGTCACTATTGCGCTTCCATTGCCATACACAGGACAAATAACACTGGCGTCTGTTCCCAGCAAGTACAGTGTATTGGACTGAAGAGGAGCTACTGTTCTTGTCAGGTTCCTAAGCAGAATTGAACTAGATACGGCCGTGTGTGTAGGAAGCACAGTTCTTTTGTTCTGAGCAAGCTCACTGTTCGGACACCATAGGAAACACAGTAGAGTAGAAGAGTGCTCTTTTCTCAAAAGCAGAGTGTGTTTCTTGTAAGGCGAGCTAGCGTTTGTTTCCCAGTCCTAAATGGAGTTGAATCACATGCAGTTTCTGGTCCTAAGAGCATGAGATGTTTTCTGGTAAGGAAAGGCACTATTGCGCTCCCCTTGCCATACACAGTGCAAATAGCTCTCGCGTCTATTCCCAGCAAGTACAGTGTATCAGACTGAAGAGGAGCTACTGTTCTTGTCAGTTTCCTAAGCAGAGTTGAACATGATATGGCCCTTGTGTGTAGGAAGCACAGTTCTTATGTTCTGAGCAAGCTCACTCTTCTGGCCCTATAGGAAACACAGTAGAGTAGAAGCGGGCTCTTTTCTCAAAAGCAGAGTGTGTTTTTGTAAGGCGAGCTAGCGTTTGTTTCCTAGTTAAATGGAGTTGAATCACATGCAGTTTCTGGTCCTACAAAGAAGAGTTGTTTTCTGGTAAAGAAAGTCACTATTGCGCTGCCATTGCCATACACATTGCAAATAGCACTCGCGTCTGTTCCCAGCAAGTACAGTGTATCGGACAGAAGAGGAGCTACTGTTCTTGTCAGGTTCCTAAGCAGAATTGAACTAGTTATGGCCGTGTGTGTAGGAAGCACAGTTCTTTTGTTATGAGCAAGCTCACTGTTCAGACCCAATAGGAAACACAGTAGAGTAGAAGAGTGCTCTTTTCTCAAAAGCAGAGTGTGTTTCTTCTAAGGCGAGCTAGTGTTTGTTTCCCAGTCCTAAATGGAGTTGAGTCACATGCAGTTTTTTGTCCTACGAGCAAGAGTTGTTTTCTGGTAAGACGAGTCACTATTGTGCTCCAAATGCCATACACAGTGCAAATAGCACTCGCGTCTGTTCCCAGCAAGTACAGTGTATTGGACTGAAGAGGAGCTACTGTTCTTCTCAGTTTCCTAAGCAGAGTTGAACTAGATATGGCACGTGTGTGTAGGAAGCACAGTTCCTTTGTTCTGAGCAAGCTCACTGTTCGGACCCCATAGGAAACACAGTAGAGTAGAAGAGTGCTCTTTTCTCAAAAGCAGAGTGTGTTTCATGGAAGGCGAGCTAGCATTTGTATCCCAGTCCTAAATGGAGTTGAACCACATGCAGTTTCTGGTCCTATGAGCAAGAGATGTTTTCTGGTAAGGAAAGTCACTATTGCGCTCCCATTGCCATACACAGTGCAAATAGCACTCGCGTCTGTTCCCAGCAAGTACAGTGTTTCGGACTGAAGAGGAGCTACTGTTCTTGTCAGTTTCCTAAGCAGAGTTGAACTAGTTATGGCCCATGTGTAGGAAGCACAGTTCTTTTGTTCTGACCAAGCTCACTGTTCTGGCCATATAGGAAACACAGTAGAGTAGAAGAGTGCTCTTTTCTCTAAAGCAGAGTGTGTTTCTTGTAAGGCGAGCTAGCGTTTGTTTCCCAGTCCTAAATGGAGTTGAATCACATGCAGTTTCTAGTCCTACGAGCAAGAGTTGTTTTCTGGTAAGACAAGTCACTATTGTGCTCCAATTGCCATACACAGTGCAAATAGCTCTGGCGTCTGTTCCCTGCAAGTACAGTGTATTGGAAGGAAGAGGGGCTATTGTTCTTGTCAGTTTCCTAAGCAGAGTTGAACTAGATATGGCCCGTGTGTAGGAAGCACAGTTCTTTTGTTCTGAGCAAGCTCACTGTTCTGGCCCTATAGGAAACACAATAGAATAGAAGAGTCCTATTTTCCCTAAAGCAGAGTGTGTTTCTTGTAAGGCGAGCTAGCATTTGTTTCCCAGTCCTAAATGGAGTTGAATCACATGCAGTTTCTAGTCCTACGAGCAAGAGTTGTTTTATGGTAAGAAGAGTTACTATTGCGCTCCCATTGCCCTACACAAGGCAAATAGCACTCGCGTCTTTTCCCAGCAAGTACAGTGTATTGGACTGAATAGAGGCTACTGTTCTTGTCAGTTTACTAAGCAGAGTTGAACTAGATATGGTCCGTGTGTGTAGGAAGCACAGTTCTTTTGTTCTGACCAAGATCACTGTTTGGACCCCATAGGAAACACAGTAGAGTAGAAGAGTGCTCTTTTCTCAAAAGCAGAGTGTGTTTCTTGTAGGCGAGCTAGCGTTTGTTTGCCAGTCCTAAATGGAGTGGAATCACATGCAGTTTGTGGTCCTACGAGCAAGAGTTGTTTTATGATAAGAATAGTCACTATTGCGCTGCCATTGCCATATACAGGACAAATAGCACTGGCGTCTGTTCCCAGCAAGTACAGTGTATTGGACTGAAGAGGATCTACTGCTCTGGTCAGGTTCCTAAGCAGAATTGAACTAGATATGGCCGTGTGTGTAGGAAGCACAGTTCTTTTGTTCTGAGCAAGCTCACTGTTCGGACCCCATAGGAAACACAGTAGAGTAGAAGAGTGCTCTTTTCTCAAAAGCAGAGTGAGTTTCTTTTAAGGCGAGCTAGCATTTGTGTCCCAGTCCTAAATGGATTGGAATCACATGCATTTTCTGGTCCTACGAGCAAGAGTTGTTTTATGGTAATAATAGTCACTATTGCGCTGCCATTGCCATACACAGGACAAATAGCACTGGTGTCTGTTCCCAGCAAGTACAGTGTATTGGACTGAAGAGGATCTACTGTTCTTGTCAGGTTCCTAAGCAGAATTGAACTAGATATGGCCGTGTGTGTAGGAAGCACAGTTCTTTTGTTCTGAGCAAGCTCACTCTTCGGACCCCATAGGAAACACAGTAGAGTAGAAGAGTGCTCTTTTCTCAAAAGCAGAGTGTGTTTCTTGAAAGTCGAGCTAGCGTTTGTTTCCCAGTCCTAAAAGGAGTTGAATCACATGCAGTTTCTGGTCCTAGGAGCAAGAGTTGATTTCTGGTAAGGAAAGTCACTATTGCGCTCCCCTTGCCATACATAGTACAAATAGCTCTCGCGTCTCTTCCCAGCAAGTACAGTGTATGGGACTGAAGAGGATCTACTGTTCTTGTCAGTTTCCTAAGCAGAGTGGAACTAGATATGGCCCGTGTGGAGGAGCACAGTTCTTATGTTCTGAGCAAGCTCATTGTTCTGGCCCTACAGGAAACACAGTAGAGTAGAAGAGTGCTCTTATCTCAAAAGCAGAGTGTGTTTTTGTAAGGCGAGCTAGCGTTTGTTTCCTAGTCCTAAATGGAGTTGAATCACATGCAGTTTCTGGTCCTACGAACAAGAGTTGTTTTCTGGTATGGAAAGTCACTATTGCGCTCCCATTGCCATACACAAGACAAATAGCACTCGCATCTTTTACCAGCAAGTACAGTGTATTGGACTGAATAGGAGCTACTGTTCTTGTCAGTTTACTAAGCAGAGTTGAACTAGATATGGCCCATGTGTGGGAAGCACAGTTCTTATGTTCTGAGCAAGCTCACTGTTCTGGCCCTATAGGAAACACAGTAGAGTAGAAGAGTGCTCTTTTTCTAAAGGAGAGTGTGTTTCTTGTAAGGAGAGCTAGCGTTTGTTTCGCAGTCCTAAATGGAGTTGAATCACATGCAGTTTCTGGTCTTAGGAGCAAGAGTTTTTTTGTGGAAAGAATAGTCACTATTGCGCTGCCATTGCCATACACAGGACAAATAGCACTGGCGTCTGTTCCCAGCAAGTACAGTGTATTGGACTGAAGAGGATCTACTGTTCTTGTCAGGTTCCTAAGCAGAATTGAACTAAATATGGCCGTGTGTGTAGGAAGCACAGTTCTTTTGTTCTGAGCAAGCTTACTGTTTTGGCCCTATAGGAAACACAGTAGAGAACAGTGCTCTTTTCTCAAAAGCAGAGTGTGTTTCTTGTAAGGCGAGCTAGCATTTGTTTCCCAGTCCTAAATGGATTTGAATCACATGCAGTTTCTGGTCCTACGAGCAAGAGTTGTTTTCTGGTAAGGAAAGTCACTATTGCTCTCGCTTTGCCATACACAGTGCAAATAGCACTCGCGTCTGTTCCCAGCAAGTACAGTGTATCGGACTGAAGAGGAGCTACTGTTCTTGTCAGTTTCCTAAGCAGAGTTGAACTAGATATGGCCCGTGTGTTTAGGAAGCAGAGTTATTACGTTCTGAGCAAGCTCACTGTTCTGGCTCTATAGGAAACACAGTAGAGTAGAAGAGTGCTCTTTTCTCCAAAGCAGAGTGTGTTTCTTGTAAGGAGAGCTAGCGTTTGTTTCACAGTCCTAAATGGACTTGAATCACATGCAGTTTCTGGTCCTAGGATCAAGAGTTTTTTTATGGTATGAATAGTCACTATTGCGCTGCCATTGCCATACACAGAACAAATAGCACTGGCGTCTGTTCCCAGCAAGTACAGTGTATTGGACTGAAGAGGATCTACTGTTCTTGTCAGATTTATAAGCAGAATTGAACTAAATATGGCCGTGTGTTTAGGAAGCACAGTTCTTTTGTTCTGAGCAAGCTCACTGTTTTGGCCCTATAGGAAACACAGTAGTGTAGAAGAGTGCTCTTTTCTCAAAAGCAGATTGTGTTTCTTTTAAGGCGAGCTAGCCATTGTTTCCCAGTCCTAAATGGAGTTGAATCACATGCAGTTTCTGGTCCTACGAGCAAGAGTTGTTTTCTGGTAAGGAAAGTCACTATTCTGCTCCCTTTGCCATACACAGTGCAAATAGCACTCGCGTCTGTTCCCAGCAAGTACAGTGTATCGGAATGAAGAGGAGCTACTGTTCTTGTCATTTTCCTAAGAAGAGTTGAATTAGATATGGCACGTGTGTTTAGGAAGCACTGTTATTATTTTCTGATCAAGCTCACTGTTCTGAACCTATAGGAAACACAGTAGAGTAGAAGAGTGCTTTTTTCTCTAAAGCAGAGTATGATTCTTGTAAGGCGAGCTCTCGGTTGTTTCCCAGTTATAAATGGAGTTGAGTCACATGCATTATTTGGTCCTATGAGCAAGAGTTGTTTTCTGGTAAGAAGAGTCACTATTGTGCTCCAAATGCCATACACAGTACAAATAGCACTCGGGTCTGTTTCCAGCAAGTACAGTGTATTGGACTGAATAGGAGCTACTGTTCTTGTCAGTTTACTAAGCAGAGTTGAACTAGATATGGTCCGTGTGTGTAGGAAGCATAGTTCTTTTGTTCTGAACAAGCTCACTGTTTGGACCCCATAGGAAACACAGTAGAGTAGAAGAGTGCTCTTTTCTCTAAAGGAGAGTGTGTTTCTTGTAAGGCGAGCTAGCGTTTGTTTCCCAGTCCTAAATGGAGTTGAACCACATGCAGTTTCTGGTCCTATGAGCAAGAGATGTTTTCTGGTAAGGAAAGTCACTATTGCGCTCCCATTGCCATACACAGTGCAAATAGCACTCGCGTCTGTTCCCAGCAAGTACAGTGTTTCGGACTGAAGAGGAGCTACTGTTCTTGTCAGTTTCCTAAGCAGAGTTTAACTAGTTATGGCCCATGTGTAGGAAGCACAGTTCTTTTGTTCTGACCAAGCTCACTGTTCTGGCCATATAGGAAACACAGTAGAGTAGAAGAGTGCTCTTTTCTCTAAAGCAGAGTGTGTTTCTTGTAAGGCGAGCTAGCGTTTGTTTCCCAGTCCTAAATGGAGTTGAATCACATGCAGTTTCTAGTCCTACGAGCAAGAGTTGTTTTCTGGTAAGACAAGTCACTATTGTGCTCCAATTGCCATACACAGTGCAAATAGCTCTGGCGTCTGTTCCCTGCAAGTACAGTGTATTGGAAGGAAGAGGGGCTATTGTTCTTGTCAGTTTCCTAAGCAGAGTTGAACTATATATGGCCCGTGTGTAGGAAGCACAGTTCTTTTGTTCTGAGCAAGCTCACTGTTCTGGCCCTATAGGAAACACAATAGAATAGAAGAGTCCTATTTTCCCTAAAGCAGAGTGTGTTTCTTGTAAGGCGAGCTAGCATTTGTTTCCCAGTCCTAAATGGAGTTGAATCACATGCAGTTTCTAGTCCTACGAGCAAGAGTTGTTTTATGGTAAGAAGAGTTACTATTGCGCTCCCATTGCCCTACACAAGGCAAATAGCACTCGCGTCTTTTCCCAGCAAGTACAGTGTATTGGACTGAATAGAGGCTACTGTTCTTGTCAGTTTACTAAGCAGAGTTGAACTAGATATGGTCCGTGTGTGTAGGAAGCACAGTTCTTTTGTTCTGACCAAGATCACTGTTTGGACCCCATAGGAAACACAGTAGAGTAGAAGAGTGCTCTTTTCTCAAAAGCAGAGTGTGTTTCTTGTAGGCGAGCTAGCGTTTGTTTGCCAGTCCTAAATGGAGTGGAATCACATGCAGTTTGTGGTCCTACGAGCAAGAGTTGTTTTATGATAAGAATAGTCACTATTGCGCTGCCATTGCCATATACAGGACAAATAGCACTGGCGTCTGTTCCCAGCAAGTACAGTGTATTGGACTGAAGAGGATCTACTGCTCTGGTCAGGTTCCTAAGCAGAATTGAACTAGATATGGCCGTGTGTGTAGGAAGCACAGTTCTTTTGTTCTGAGCAAGCTCACTGTTCGGACCCCATAGGAAACACAGTAGAGTAGAAGAGTGCTCTTTTCTCAAAAGCAGAGTGAGTTTCTTTTAAGGCGAGCTAGCATTTGTGTCCCAGTCCTAAATGGATTGGAATCACATGCATTTTCTGGTCCTACGAGCAAGAGTTGTTTTATGGTAATAATAGTCACTATTGCGCTGCCATTGCCATACACAGGACAAATAGCACTGGTGTCTGTTCCCAGCAAGTACAGTGTATTGGACTGAAGAGGATCTACTGTTCTTGTCAGGTTCCTAAGCAGAATTGAACTAGATATGGCCGTGTGTGTAGGAAGCACAGTTCTTTTGTTCTGAGCAAGCTCACTCTTCGGACCCCATAGGAAACACAGTAGAGTAGAAGAGTGCTCTTTTCTCAAAAGCAGAGTGTGTTTCTTGAAAGTCGAGCTAGCGTTTGTTTCCCAGTCCTAAAAGGAGTTGAATCACATGCAGTTTCTGGTCCTAGGAGCAAGAGTTGATTTCTGGTAAGGAAAGTCACTATTGCGCTCCCCTTGCCATACATAGTACAAATAGCTCTCGCGTCTCTTCCCAACAAGTACAGTGTATGGGACTGAAGAGGATCTACTGTTCTTGTCAGTTTCCTAAGCAGAGTGGAACTAGATATGGCCCGTGTGGAGGAGCACAGTTCTTATGTTCTGAGCAAGCTCATTGTTCTGGCCCTACAGGAAACACAGTAGAGTAGAAGAGTGCTCTTATCTCAAAAGCAGAGTGTGTTTTTGTAAGGCGAGCTAGCGTTTGTTTCCTAGTCCTAAATGGAGTTGAATCACATGCAGTTTCTGGTCCTACGAACAAGAGTTGTTTTCTGGTATGGAAAGTCACTATTGCGCTCCCATTGCCATACACAAGACAAATAGCACTCGCATCTTTTACCAGCAAGTACAGTGTATTGGACTGAATAGGAGCTACTGTTCTTGTCAGTTTACTAAGCAGAGTTGAACTAGATATGGCCCATGTGTGGGAAGCACAGTTCTTATGTTCTGAGCAAGCTCACTGTTCTGGCCCTATAGGAAACACAGTAGAGTAGAAGAGTGCTCTTTTTCTAAAGGAGAGTGTGTTTCTTGTAAGGAGAGCTAGCGTTTGTTTCGCAGTCCTAAATGGAGTTGAATCACATGCAGTTTCTGGTCCTAGGAGCAAGAGTTTTTTTGTGGAAAGAATAGTCACTATTGCGCTGCCATTGCCATACACAGGACAAATAGCACTGGCGTCTGTTCCCAGCAAGTACAGTGTATTGGACTGAAGAGGATCTACTGTTCTTGTCAGGTTCCTAAGCAGAATTGAACTAAATATGGCCGTGTGTGTAGGAAGCACAGTTCTTTTGTTCTGAGCAAGCTTACTGTTTTGGCCCTATAGGAAACACAGTAGAGAACAGTGCTCTTTTCTCAAAAGCAGAGTGTGTTTCTTGTAAGGCGAGCTAGCATTTGTTTCCCAGTCCTAAATGGAGTTGAATCACATGCAGTTTCTGGTCCTACGAGCAAGAGTTGTTTTCTGGTAAGGAAAGTCACTATTGCTCTCGCTTTGCCATACACAGTGCAAATAGCACTCGCGTCTGTTCCCAGCAAGTACAGTGTATCGGACTGAAGAGGAGCTACTGTTCTTGTCAGTTTCCTAAGCAGAGTTGAACTAGATATGGCCCGTGTGTTTAGGAAGCAGAGTTATTACGTTCTGAGCAAGCTCACTGTTCTGGCTCTATAGGAAACACAGTAGAGTAGAAGAGTGCTCTTTTCTCCAAAGCAGATTGTGTTTCTTTTAAGGCGAGCTAGCCATTGTTTCCCAGTCCTAAATGGAGTTGAATCACATGCAGTTTCTGGTCCTACGAGCAAGAGTTGTTTTCTGGTAAGGAAAGTCACTATTCTGCTCCCTTTGCCATACACAGTGCAAATAGCACTCGCGTCTGTTCCCAGCAAGTACAGTGTATCGGAATGAAGAGGAGCTACTGTTCTTGTCATTTTCCTAAGAAGAGTTGAATTAGATATGGCACGTGTGTTTAGGAAGCACTGTTATTATTTTCTGATCAAGCTCACTGTTCTGAACCTATAGGAAACACAGTAGAGTAGAAGAGTGCTTTTTTCTCTAAAGCAGAGTATGATTCTTGTAAGGCGAGCTCTCGGTTGTTTCCCAGTTATAAATGGAGTTGAGTCACATGCATTATTTGGTCCTATGAGCAAGAGTTGTTTTCTGGTAAGAAGAGTCACTATTGTGCTCCAAATGCCATACACAGTACAAATAGCACTCGGGTCTGTTTCCAGCAAGTACAGTGTATTGGACTGAATAGGAGCTACTGTTCTTGTCAGTTTACTAAGCAGAGTTGAACTAGATATGGTCCGTGTGTGTAGGAAGCATAGTTCTTTTGTTCTGAACAAGCTCACTGTTTGGACCCCATAGGAAACACAGTAGAGTAGAAGAGTGCTCTTTTCTCTAAAGGAGAGTGTGTTTCTTGTAAGGCGAGCTAGCGTTTGTTTCCCAGTCCTAAATGGAGTTGAATCACATACAGTTTCTGATCCTAGGAGCAAGAGTTTTTTTCTGGTAAGAAGAGTCACTATTGTGCTCCCATTGTCATACACAGGGAAAAGAGCACTGGCGTCTGTTCCCAGCATGTACAGTGTATTGGACTGAAGAGGATCTACTGTTCTTGTCAGTTTCCTAAGCAGAGTTGAACTAGATATGGCCGGTGTGTGTAGGAAGCACAGTTCTTTTTTCCTGAGCAAGCTCACTCTTTTGGCCCTATAGGAAACACAGTAGAGTAGAAGAGTGCTCTTTTCTCAAAAGAAGAGTGTGTTTCTTTTAAGGCGAGCTAGCTTTTGTTTCCCAGTCCTAAATGGATTTGAATCACATGCATTTTCTGGTCCTACAAGCAAGAGTTGTTTTCTAGTAAGAAGAGTCACTATTGTGTTCCCATTGCCATACACAGGGCAAATAGGACTCGCGTCTGTTCCGAGGATATACAGTGTACTGGACTGAAGAGGATCTACTGTTCTTGTCAGTTTCCTAAGCAAAGTTGAACTAGATATGGCCCGTGTGTGTAGGAAGTACACTTCTTTTGTTCTGAGCAAGCTCACTCTTCTGGCCCTATAGAAAACACAGTAGAGTAGAAGAGTGCTCTTTTCTCAAAAGCAGAATGTGTTTCTTGTAAGGCAAGCTAGCGTTTGTTTCCCAGTCCTAAATGGAGTTCAATCACATGCAGTTTCTGGTCCTACGAGCAAGAGTTGTTTTCTGGTAAGAAGAGTCACTATTGTGCTCCCATTGTCATACACAGGGCAAATAGCACTGGCGTCTGTTCCCAGCATGTAAAGTGTATTCGACTGAAGTTGATCTACTGTTTTTGTCAGTTTCCTAAGCAGAGTTTAACTAGATATAGCCCGTGTGTGTAGGAAGCACAGTTCTTTTGTTCTGAGCAAGCTCACTGTTCTGGCCCTATAGGAAACACAGAAGAGTAGAAGAGTGCTCTTTTCTCAAAAGCAGAGTGTGTTTCTTGTAAGGCGAGCTAGCGTTTGTTTCCCAGTCCAAAATGGAGTTGAATCACATGCAGTTTCTGTTCCTACAAGCAAGGGATGTTTTCTGGTAAGGAAAGTCACTTTGTGCTCCCTTTGCCACACAGTGCAAATAGCACTCACGTCTGTTCCCAGCAAGTACAGTGTATTGAACTGAAGAGGAGCTATGGTTCTTGTCAGTTTCCTAAGCAGAGCTGAACTAGATATGGCCCGTGTGTGTAGGAAGCACAGTTCTTTTGTTCTGAGCAAGATCACCGGTTCGGACACCATAGTTAACACCGAAGAGTAGAAGAGTGCTATTTTCTCAGAAGCAGAGTGTGTTTCTTGTAAGGTGAGCTAACGTTTGTTTCCCAGTCCAAATAGAGTTGAATCACATGCAGTTTCTGATCCTAGGAGCAAGAGTTGTTTTCTGGTAAGAAGAGTCACTATTGCGCTCCCATTGTCATACAGAGGTCAAATAGCAATGGCTTCTGTTCCCAGCATGTACAGTGTATTGGACTGAAGAGGATCTACTGTTCTTGTCAGTTTCCTAAGCAGAGTTGAACTAGATATGGCCGGTGTGTGTAGGAAGCACAGTTCTTTTGTTCTGAGCAAGCTCACTGTTTTGGCCCTATAGGAAACACAGTAGAGTAGATGAGTGCTCATTTCTCAAAAGCAGAGTGTGTTTATTGTAAGGCGAGCTACCGTTTGTTTCCCAGTCCTAAATGGAGTTGAATCACATGCAGTTTCTGGTCCTAAAAGCAAGAGTTGTTTTCTAGTAAGAAGAGTCACTATTGTGCTCCCATTGCCATACACAGGGCAAATAGGACTTGCGTCTGTTCCCAGGATGTACAGTGTATTGGACTGAAGAGTATCTACTGATCTTGTCAGTTTCCTAAGCAAAGTTGAACTAGATATGGCCCGTGCATGTAGGAATTACACTTCTTTTGTTCTGAGCAAGCTCACTCTTCTGGCTCTATAGAAAACACAGTAGAGTAGAAGAGTGCTCTTTTCTCAAAAGCAGAATTTGTTTCTTGTAAGGCGAGCTAGCATTTGTTTCCCAGTCCTAAATGGAGTTCAATCACATGCAGTTTTTAGTCCTATGAGCAAGCGTTGTATTATGGTAAGAAGAGTCACTATTGTGATCCCATTGTCATACACAGGGCAAATAGCACTGGCGTCTGTTCCCAGCATGTAAAGTGTATTAGACTGAAGAGGATCTACTGTTCTTGTCAGTTTCCTAAGCAGAGTTGAACTAGATATGGCCCGTGTGTGTAGGAAGCACAGTTCTTTTGTTCTGAGCACGCTCACTGTTTTGGCCCTATAGGAAACACAGTAGAGTAGAAGAGTGCTCTTTTCTCAAAAGCAGAGTGTGTTTCTTGTAAGGCGAACTAGATTTTGTTTCCCAGACCTAAATGGAGTTGAAGCACATGCAGTTTCAAGTCCTACAAGCAAGAGTTGTTTTCTGGTAAGAAGAGTCCCTATTGCGCTCCCTTTGCCATGCACAGTGCAAATAGCACTTGCGTCTGCTCCCAGCAAGTACAGTGTATTGGACTGAAGAGGAGCTACTGTTCTTGTCAGTTTCCTAAGCAGAGTTGAACTAGATATGGCCCGTGTGAGTAAGAAGCACAGTTCTTTTGTTCTGAGCAAGCTCACTGTTCTGGCCCTATAGGAAACACATTAGAGTAGAAGAGTGCTCTTTTATCAAAAGCAGAGTGTGTTTCTTGGAAGCTGAGCTAGCGTTGGTTTCCCAGTCCTAAATGGAGTTGAATCACATGCAGTTTTTAGTCCTACGAGCAAGGGATGTTTTCTGGTAAGGAAAGTCACTATTGTGCTCCCTTTGCCATAAACAGTGCAAATAGCACTCGCGTCTGTTCCCACCAAGTACAGTGTATTGGATTGAAGAGGAGCTACTGTTCTTGTCAGTTTCCTAAGCAGAGTTGAACTAGATATGGCCCGTGTGTGTAGGAAGCACAGTTCTTTTGTTCTGAGTAAGCTCACTGTTCGGACTCCATAGTTAACACAGTAGAGTAGAAGAGTGCTCTTTTCTGAAAAGCAGAGTGTGTTTCTTGAAAGGCGAGCTAGCATTTGTTTCCCAGTCCTACATGGAGTTGAATCACATGCAGTTTCTGATCCTGGGAGCAAGAGTTGTTTTCTGGTAAGAAGAGTCACTATTGCGCTCCCATTGTCATACACAGGTCAAATAGCACTGGCTTCTGTTCCCAGCATGTACAGTGTATTGGACTGAAGAGGAGCTACTGTTCTTGTCAGTTTCCTAAGCAGAGTTGAACTAGATATGGCCCGTGTGTGTAGGAAGCACAGTTCTTTTGTTCGGAACAAGGTCACAGTTCTGGCCCTATAGGAAACACAGTAGAGTAGAAGAGTGCTCTTTTCTCAAAAGCAGAGTGTGTTTCTTGTAATGCGAGCTAGCGTTTGTTTCACAGTCCTAAATGGAGTTGAACCACATGCAGTTTTTGGTCCTACCAGCAAGAGTTGTTTTCTGGTAAGGAAAGTCAATATTGCGCTCCCTTTGCCATACACAGTGCAAAGAGCACTCGTGTCTGTTTCGAGCAAGTACAGTGTATTGGACTGAAGAGGAGCTACTGTTCTTGTCAGTTTCCTAAGCAGAGTTGAACTAGATATGGCCCGTGTGTGTAGGAAGCACAGTTCTTTTGTTCTGAGCAAGCTCTCTGTTTGGACCCCATAGGAAACACAGTAGAGTAGAAGAGCGCTCTTTTATCTAAAGCAGAGTGTGTTTCTTGTAAGGCGAGCTAGCGTTTGTTTCCCAGTCCTAAATGGAGTTGAATCACATGCAGTTTCTGGTCCTACGAGCAAGAGTTGTTTTCTGGTAAGGAAAGTCACTATTGCACTCCCATTGCCATGCACAGTGCAAAAAGCACTCCCGTCTGTTCCCAGCAAGTACAATGTATTTGACTGAAGAGGAGCTACTGTTCTTGTTAGTCTCCTAAGCAGAGTTGAACTAGATATGGCCCGTGTGTCAAGGAAGCACAGTTCATTTGTTCTGAGCAAGCTCACTGTTCTGGCCCCATGGGAAACACAGTAGAGTACAAGAGTGCTATTTTCTCAAAAACAGAGTGTGTTTCTTGTAAGGCCAGCTAGAGTTTGTTTCCCAGTCCTAAATGGAGTTGAGTCACATGCAGTTTTTTGTCCTAAGAGCAAGAGTTGTTTTCTGGTATGACGAGTCACTATTGTGCTCCAATTGCCATACACAGTGCAAGTAGCACTCGCGTCTGTTCTCAGCAAGTACAGTGTATCAGACTGAAGAGGAGCTACTGTTCTTGTTAGTTTCCTAAGCAGAGTTGAACTAGATATGTCCCGTATGTGTAGGAAGCACAGTTCTTATGTTCTGAGCAAGCTCACTGTTCTGGCCCTATAGGAAACACAGTAGAGTAGAAGAGTGCTCTTTTATCTAAAGCAGAGTGTTTTTTTTTTTTTGTAAGGCGAGCTCGCGTTTGTTTCCCAGTCCTAAATGGAGTTGAATCACATGCAGTTTTTGGTCCTACGAGCAAGAGTTGTATTATGGTAAGAAGAGTCACTATTGCGCTCCAAATGCCATACACAGTGCAGATAGCACTCGCGTCTGTTCAAAGCAAATACAGTGTATTGGACTGAAGAGGAGCTACTGTTCTTGTCAGTTTCCTAAGCAGAGTTGAACTAGATATGGTCCATGTGTTTAGGAAGCACAGTTCTTTTGTTCTGAGCAACCTCACTCTTTGGACCCCATAGGAAACACAGTAGAGTAAAAGAGTGCTCTTTTATCAAAAGCAGAGTGTGTTTCTTGTAAGGCAAGCTAGCGTTTCTTTCCCAGTCTCAAATGGAGTTGAATCACTTGCAGTTTCTGGTCCTACGAGCAAGAGTTGTTTTCTGGTAAGGAAAGTCACTATTGTGCGCCAAATGCCCTACACAGTGCAAATATCACTTGAGTCTGTTCCCAGCAAGTACAGTGTATTGGACTGAAGAGGATCTACTGTTCTTGTCAGTTTCCTAAGCAGTGTTGAACTAGATATGGCCGTTTGTGTAGGAATCACAGTTCTTTTGTTCTGAGCAAGCTCACTGTTCGGTCCCCATAGGAAACACAGTAGAGTAGAAGAGTTCTCTTTTCTCAAAAGCAGGGTGTGTTTCATGTGATGCGAGCTAGCATTTGTTGCCCAGTCCTAAATGGAGTTGAATCACATGCTGTTTCTGGTCCTACGAGCAAGAGTTGTTTTCTGGTAAGGAAAGTCACTATTCCACTCCCATTGCCGTACACAGTGCAAATAGCCCTCCCGTCTGTTCCCAGCAAGTACAGTGTATAGGACTGAAGAGGAGCTACTGTTCTTCTCAGTTTCCTAAGCAGAGTTGAATTAGATATGGCCCGTGTGTGTAGGAAGCACATTTCTTTTATTCTGAGCAAGCTCACTGTTCTGGCACTATAGGAAACAAAGTAGAGTAGAAGAGTGCTCTTTTCTCAAAACAGAGTGTATTTCTTGTAAAGCGAGCTGGAGTTTGTTTCCCAGTCCTTAATGGAGTTGAATCACATGCAGTTTCTGGTCCAAGGAGCAAGAGTTGTTTTCTGGTAAGAAGAGTCACGATTGCACTGCCATTGCCATACACAGGACAAATAGCACTGGCGTCTGTTCCCAGCAAGTACAGTGTATTGGACTGAAGAGGATCTACTGTTCTTGTCAGGTTCCTAAGCAGAGTTGAACTAAATATGGCCGTGTTTGTAGGAAGCACAGTTTTTTTGTTCTGAGCATGCTCACTGTTCCGAACACATAGGAAACACAGTAGAGTAGAAGAGTGCTCTTTTCTCAAAAGCAGAGTGTGTTTCTTGGAAAGCGAGCTAGCGTTTGTTTCCCAGTCCTAAATGGAGTTGAGTCACATGCAGTTTTTTGTCCTACGAGCAAGAGTTGTTTTCTGGTAAGGAAAGACACTATTGTGCTCTCATTGGCACACATAGTGCAAATAGCACTCGCGTCTGTTCCCAGCAAATACAGTGTATTGGTCTGAAGAGGAGCTACTGTTCTTGTCAGATTCCTAAGCAGAGTTGAACTACATATGGTCCGTGTGTGTAGGAAGCACAGTTCTTTTGTTCTGAGCAAGCTCACTGTTTGGACCCCATAGGAAAAACAGTAGAGTAGAAGAGTGCTCTTTTCTCTAAAGCAGAGTGTGTTTCTTGTAAGGCGAGCTAGCGTTTGTTTCCCAGGCCTAAATGGAGTTGAATCACATTCAGTTTCTGGTCCTACGCGCAAGAGTGGTTTTCTGGTAAGGAAAGTCACTATTGTGCTCCCATTGCCATACACAGTGCAAGTAGCACTCCCGTCTGTTCCCACCAAGTACAGTGTATTTGACTGAAGAGGAGCTACTGTTCTTGTCAGGTTCCTAAGCAGAGTTGATCTCCATATGGACCGTGTGTGTAGGAAGCACAGTTCTTTTGTTCTGAGCAAGCTCACTCTTCGGACCCATAGGAAACACAGTAGAGTAGAAGAGTGCTCTTTTCTCAAAAGCAGAGTGTGTTTCATGAAAGGCGAGCTAGCATTTGTTTCCCAGTCCTAAATGGAGTTGAATCACATGCAGTTTCTGGTCCTACGAGCAAGAGTTGTTTTCTGGTAGGAAAGTCACTATTGCGCTCCCATTGGCATACACAGTGCAAATAGCACTCGCGTCTGTTCCCAGCAAGTACAGTATATCGGAGTGAAGAGGAGCTACTGTTCTTGTCAGTTTCCTAAGCAGATTGAACTAGATATGGCCCGTGTGTAAGAAGCACAGTTCTTTTGTTCTGAGCAAGCTCACTGTTCTGGCCCTATAGGAAACACAGTAGAGTAGATGAGTGCTCTTTTCTCTAAAGCAGAATATGTTTCTTGTAAGGCGAGCTACCGTTTGTTTCCCAGTCCTAAATGGAGTTGAATCACATACAGTTTCTGGTCCTACGTGCAAGAGTTGTTTTATGGTAAGAAGAGTCACTATTGCGGAGCCATTGTCATACACAGGACAAATTGCCCTGGCGTCTGTTCCCAGCAAGTACAGTGTATTGGACTGAAGAGGATCTACTGTTCTTGTCAGGTTCCTAAGCAGAATTGAACTACATATGGCCGTGTGTGCAGGAAGCACAGTTCTTTTGTTCTGAACAAGCTCACTGTTTGGACCCCATAGGAAACACAGTAGAGTAGAAGAGTGCTCTTTTCTCAAAAGCAGAGTGTGTTTCTTGTAAGGCGAGCTAGCGTTTGTTTCCCAGTCCTAAATGGAGTTGAGTCACAGGCAGTTTTTTGTCCTACGAGGAAGAGTTGTTTTCTGGTAAGACGAGTCTCTATTGTGCTCCAATTGCCATACACAGTGCAAATAGCACTCGCGTCTCTTCCAAGCAAGTACAGTGTATTGGACTGAAGAGGAGCTACTGTTCTTGTCAGTTTCCTAAGAGAGTTGAACTAGATATGGCCCGTGTGTGTAGCAAGCACAGTTCTTTTATTCTGAGCAAGCTCACTGTTTGGACCCCATAGGAAACACAGTAGAGTAGAAGAGTGCTCTTTTCTCAAAAGCCGAGTGTGTTTCTTGCAAAGCAAGCTGGAGTTTGTTTCCCAGTCCTAAATGGAGGTGAATCACATGCAGTTTCTGGTCCTATGAGCAAGAGTTGTTTTCTGGTAAGAAGAGTCACTATTGCACTGCCAGTGCCATACACAGGACAAATAGCACTGGTGTCTGTTCCCAGCAAGTACAGTGTATTGGACTGAAGAGGATCTACTGTTCTTGTCAGGTTCCTAAGCAGAGTTGAACTAGATATGGCCGTGTTTGTAGGAAGCACAATTTTTTTTTTTCTGAGCAAGCTCACTGTTCCGAACACATAGGAAAAACAGTAGAGTAGAAGAGTGCTCTTTTCTCAAAAGCAGAGTGTGTTTCTTGGAAAGCGAGCTAGCGTTTGTTTCCCAGACCTAAATGGAGTTGACTCACATGCAGTTTTTTGTCCTACGAGCAAGAGTTGTTTTCTGGTAAGGAAAGTCACTATTGTTCTCTCATTGGCACACATAGTGCAAATAGCACTCGCGTCTGTTCCCAGCAAATACAGTGTATTGTTCTGAAGAGGAGCTACTGTTCTTGTCAGGTTCCTAAGCAGAGTTGAACTACATATGGTCCGTGTGTAGGAAGCACAGTTCTTTTGTTCTGAGCAAGCTCTCTGTTTGGACCCCATAGGAAACACAGTAGAGTAGAAGAGCGCTCTTTTATCTAAAGCAGAGTGTGTTTCTTGTAAGGCGAGCTAGCGTTTGCTTCCCAGTACTAAATGGAGTTGAATCACATTCAGTTTCTGGTCCTACGAGCAAGAGTTGTTTTCTGGTAAGGAAAGTCACTATTGCGCTCCCATTGCCATGCACAGTGCAAATAGCACACCCGTCTGTTCCCAGCAAGTACAATGTATTTGACTGAAGAGGAGCTACTGTTCTTGTTAGTCTTCTAAGCAGAGTTGAACTAGATATGGCCCGTGTGTCGAGGAAGCACAGTTCATTTGTTCTGAGCAAGCTCACTGTTCTGGCCCCATGGGAAACACAGTAGAGTACAAGAGTGCTATTTTCTCAAAAACAGAGTGTGTTTCTTGTAAGGCAAGCTAGAGTTTGTTTCCCAGTCCTAAATGGAGTTGAGTCACATGCAGTTTTTTGTCCTAAGAGCAAGAGTTGTTTTCTGGTAAGACGAGTCACTATTGTGCTCCAATTGCCATACACAGTGCAAGTAGCACTCGCGTCTGTTCTCAGCAAGTACAGTGTATCGGACTGAAGAGGAGCTACTGTTCTTGTCAGTTTCCTAAGCAGAGTTGAACTAGATATGTCCCGTATGTGTAGGAAGCACAGTTCTTATGTTCTGAGCAAGCTCACTGTTCTGGCCCCACAGGAAACACAGTAGAGTAGAAGAGTGCTCTTTTCTCAAAAGCAGAGTGTGTTTCTTGTAAGGCGAGCTAGCGTTTGTTTCCCAGTCCTAAATGGAGTTGAGTCACAGGCAGTTTTTTGTCCTACGAGGAAGAGTTGTTTTCTGGTAAGACGAGTCATTATTGTGCTCCAATTGCCATACACAGTGCAAATAGCACTCGCGTCGCTTCCCCGCAAGTACAGTGTATTGGACTGAAGAGGAGATACTGTTCTTGTCAGTTTCCTAAGAGAGTTGAACTAGATATGGCCCGTGTGTAGGAGGCACAGTTCTTTTATTCTGAGCAAGCTCACTGTTTGGACCCCATAGGAAACACAGTAGAGTAGAAGAGTGCTCTTTTCTCAAAAGCAGAGTGTGTTTCTTGCAAAGCGAGCTGGAGTTTGTTTCCCAGTCCTAAATGGAGGTGAATCACTTGCAGTTTCTGGTCCTACGAGCAAGAGTTGTTTTCTGGTAAGGAAAGTCACTATTGTGCGCCAAATGCCCTACACAGTGCAAATATCACTTGCGTCTGTTCCCGGCAAGTACAGTGTATTGGACTGAAGAGGATCTACTGTTCTTGTCAGTTTCCTAAGCAGTGTTGAACTAGATATGGCCATTTGTGTAGGAATCACAGTTCTTTTGTTCTGAGCAAGCTCACTGTTCGGTCCCCATAGGAAACACAGTAGAGTAGAAGAGTTCTCTTTTCTCAAAAGCAGGGTGTGTTTCATGTGATGCGAGCTAGCATTTGTTGCCCAGTCCTAAATGGAGTTGAATCACATGCTGTTTCTGGTCCTACGAGCAAGAGTTGTTTTCTGGTATGAAGAGTCACTATTGCGCTCCCATTGTCATACAAAGGGCAAATAGCACTCGCGTCTGTTCCCAGCAAGTACAGTGTATTGGACTGAAGAGGAGCTACTGTTCTTGTCAGTTTCCTAAGCAGAGTTGAACTAGATATGGCCCGTGTGTGTAGGAAGCACAGTTCTTTTGTTCTGAGCAAGCTCACTGTTCGGACACCATAGGAAACACTGTAGATTAGAAGAGTGCTCTTTTCTCAAAAGCAAAGTGTGTTTCTTGAAAGGCAAGCTACTCTTTGTTTCCCAGTCAGAAATGGAATTGAATCCCGTGCAGTTTCTGGTACTACGAACAAGAGTTTTTTTCTGGTAATAAGAGTCACTATTGCGCTCCCATTGCCATACACAGTGCATATAGCACTGGCGTCTGTTCCCAGTATGTACAGAGTATTGGACTGAAGAGGAGCTACTGTTCTTGTCAGTTTCCTAAGCAGAGTTGAACTAGATATGGCCCCTGTGTGTAGGAAGCACAGTTCTTATGTTCTGAGCAAGTTCACTGTTGTGGCCCTATAGGAAACACAGTAGAGTAGAAGAGTGCTCTTTTCTCAAAAGCAGAGTGTGTTTCTTGTAAGGCGAGCTTGCGTTTCTCTCCCAGTCCTAAATGGAGTTGAGTCCCATGCAGTTTCTGGTCCTACGAGCAAGAGTTGTTTTCTGGTAAGAAGAGTCACTATTGCGCTCCCATTGTCATACACAGGGCAAATAGCACTGGTGTCTGTTCCCAGCATGTGCAGTGTATTTGACTGAAGAGGGTATACTGTTCTTGTCAGTTTCCTAAGCTGAATCGTACTAGATATGGCCGTGTGTGTAGGAAGCACACTTCTTTTGTTCTGTGCAAGCTTACTGTTCTGCCCCTATAGGAAACACAGTAGAGTAGAAGAGTGCTCTTTTCTCAAAAGCAGGGTGTGTTTCATGTGAGGCGAGCTAGCATTTGTTGCCCAGTCCTAAATGGAGTTGAATTACATGCAGTTTCTGGTCCTACGAGCAAGAATTGTTTTCTAGTAAGGAAAGTCACTATTGTGCTCCCATTGCCATACACAGTGCAAATAGCACTCGCGTCTGTTCCCAGCAAGTACAGTGTATCGGACTGAAGAGGAGCTACTGTTTTTGTCAGTTTCCTAAGCAGAATTGAACTAGGTATGGCCGCGTGTGTAGGAAGCACAGTTCTTTTGTTCAGAGCAAGCTCACTGTTCGGACCCCATAGGAAACACAATAGAGTAGAAGAGTGCTCTTTTCTCAAAAGCAGAGTGTGTTTCTTGTACGGCAAGCTAGCGTTTGTTTCCCAGTCCTAAATGGAGTTGAATCACATGCAGTTTCTGGTCCTACGAGCAAGAGTTGTTTTCTGGTAAGGAAAGTCACTATTGTGCTCCCATTGCCATACACAGTGCAAATAGCACTCACATCTGTTCCCAGCAAGTACAGTGTATCAGACTGAAGAGGAGCTACTGTTCTTGTCAGTTTCCTAAGCAGAGTTGAAGTAGATATGGCCCGTGTGTGTAGGAAGCACAGTTATAATGTTCTGAGCAAGCTCACTGTTCTGGCCCTGTAGGAAACAGAGTAGAGGAGAAGAGTGCTCTTTTCTCTAAAGCAGAGTGTGTTTCTTGTAAGGCGAGCTCGCGTTTGATTCCCAGTCCTAAATGGAATTGAGTCACATGCAGTTTTTGGTCCTACGAGCAAGAGTTGTTTTCTACTAAGAAGAGTCACTATTGCGCCCCAAATGCCATACACAGTGCAAATAGCACTCGCGTCTGGTCCCAGTAAGTACAGTGTATTGGACTGAAGAGGAGGTACTGTTCTTCTCAGTTTCCTAAGCAGAGTTGAACTAGATATGGTCCATGTGTGTAGGAAGCACAGATCTTTGTTCTGAGCAAGCTCACTGTTTGGACCCCATAGGAAACGCAGTAGAGTAGAAGAGTGCTCTTTTCTAAAAAACAGAGTGTGTTTCTTGTAAGGCGAGCTAGCGTTTGTTTTGTAGTCCTAAATGGAGTTGAATCACATGCAGTTTGTGGTCCTACGAGCAAGCGTGGTTTTCTGGTAAGAAGAGTCAATATTGCGCTCCCATTGTCATACACAGGGCAAATAGCACTGGCGTCGGTTCCCAGCATGTACAGTGTATTGGACTGAAGAGAATCTACTAGTCTTGTCAGGTTCCTAAGCAGAATTGAACTAGATATGGCCGTTTGTGTAGGAAGCACAGTTCTTTTGTTCTGAGCAAGCTCACTGTTCGGACCCCATAGGAAACAATATAGAGTAGAAGAGTACTCTTTTCTCAAAAGCAGATGTGTGTTTATTGTAAGACGAGCTAGCATTTGTTTCCCAGTCCAAAATGGATTTGAATCACATGCAGTTTCTGGTCCTACGAGCAAGAGTTGTTTTCTGGTAAGGAAAGTCACTATTGTGCTCCCTTTGCCATACACAGTGCTAATAGCTCTTGCGTCTGTTCCCAACAAGTACAGTGTATTGGACTGAAGAGGAGCTACTGTTCTTGTCAGTTTCATAAGCAGAGTAGAACCAGATATGGCCCGTGTTTGTAGGAAGCACAGGTCTTTTGTTCTGAGCAAGCTCACTGTTCTGGCCCTATAGGAAACACAGTAGAGTAGAAGAGTGCTCTTCTGTCAAAAGCAGAGTGTGTTTCTTGTAAGGCTAGCTAACGTTTGTTTCCCAGTCCTAAATGGAGTTGAGTCACATGCAGTTTTTGGTCCTACGAGCAAGAGTAGTTTTCTGGTAAGAAGAGTCACTATTCGGCTCCCATTGCCATACACAGTACAAATAGCACTCTCGTCTGTTCCCAGCATGTACAGTGTATTGGACTGAAAAGGATCTATTCTTCTTGTCAGTTTCCTAAGCAGAATTGAACTAGATATGGCCGTGTATGTAGGAAGCACAGTTCTTTTGTTCTGAGCAAGCTCTCTGTTCTGGCCCTATAGGAAACACAGTAGAGTAGAAGAGTGCTCTTTTCTCAAAAGCAGAGTGTGTTTATTGTAAGGCAAGCTAGCGTTTGTTTCCCAGTCCTAAATGGAGTTGAATCACATGCAGTTTTTGTTCCTACCAGCAAGAGTTGTTTTCTGGTAAGGAAAGTCACTATTGCGCTCCTATTGCCATACATAGTGGAAATAGCTCTCGCATCTGTTCCCAGCAAGTACAGTGTATTGGACTGAAGAGAAGCTACTGTTCTTGTCAGTTTCCTAAGCAGAGTTGAACTAGATATGGCCCGTGTGTGTAGGAAGCACAGTCCTTTTGTTCTGAGCAAGCTCACTGTTCGGAACCCATAGGAAATACAGTACAGAAGAAGAGTGCTCTTTTCTCATAAGCAGAGTGTGTTTCTTGTGAGGCGAGATAGCGTTTGTTTCCCAGTAATAAATAGAGTTGAATCCCATGCAGTTTGTGTTCCTATGAGCAAGATTTGTTTTCTGGTAAGAAGAGTCACTATTTTGCTCCCATTGTCATACAAAGGGCAAATAGCACTGGCGTCTGTTCCCAGTATGTACAGTGCATTGGACTGAGGAGGATCTACTGTTCTTGTCAGTTTCCTAATCAGAATTGAACTAAATATGGCCGTGTATATAGGAAGCACAGTTCTTTTGTTCTGAGCAAGCTCTCTGTTCTGGCCCTACAGGAAACACAGTAGAGTAGAAGAGTGCTCTTTTCTCAAAAGCAGAGTGTGTTTCTTGTAATGCGAGCTAGCGTTTGTTTCCCAGTCCTAAATGGAGTTGAACCACATGCAGTTTTTGGTCCTACCAGCAAGAGTTGTTTTCTGGTAAGGAAAGTCAATATTGCGCTCCCTTTGCCATACACAGTACAAAGAGCACTCGTGTCTGTTTCGAGCAAGTACAGTGTATTGGACTGAAGAGGAGCTACTGTTCTTGTCAGTTTCCTAAGCAGAGTTGAACTAGATATGGCCCGTGTGTGTAGGAAGCACAGTTCTTTTGTTCTGAGCAAGCTCTCTGTTTGGACCCCATAGGAAACACAGTAGAGTAGAAGAGCGCTCTTTTATCTAAAGCAGAGTGTGTTTCTTGTAAGGCGAGCTAGCGTTTGTTTCCCAGTCCTAAATGGAGTTGAATCACATGCAGTTTCTGGTCCTACGAGCAAGAGTTGTTTTCTGGTAAGGAAAGTTACTATTGCACTCCCATTGCCATGCACAGTGCAAAAAGCACTCCCGTCTGTTCCCAGCAAGTACAATGTATTTGACTGAAGAGGAGCTACTGTTCTTGTTAGTCTCCTAAGCAGAGTTGAACTAGATATGGCCCATGTGTCGAGGAAGCACAGTTCATTTGTTCTGAGCAAGCTCACTGTTCTGGCCCCATGGGAAACACAGTAGAGTACAAGAGTGCTATTTTCTCGAAAACAGAGTGTGTTTCTTGTAAGGCCAGCTAGAGTTTGTTTCCCAGTCCTAAATGGAGTTGAGTCACATGCAGTTTTTTGTCCTAAGAGCAAGAGTTGTTTTCTGGTATGACGAGTCACTATTGTGCTCCAATTGCCATACACAGTGCAAGTAGCACTCGCGTCTGTTCTCAGCAAGTACAGTGTATCGGACTGAAGAGGAGCTACTGTTCTTGTTAGTTTCCTAAGCAGAGTTGAACTAGATATGTCCCGTATGTGTAGGAAGCACAGTTCTTATGTTCTGAGCAAGCTCACTGTTCTGGCCCTATAGGAAACACAGTAGAGTAGAAGAGTGCTCTTTTATCTAAAGCAGAGTGTTTTTTTTTTTTTTTTGTAAGGCGAGCTCGCGTTTGTTTCCCAGTCCTAAATGGAGTTGAATCACATGCAGTTTCTGGTCCTACGAGCAAGAGTTGTTTTCTGGTAAGGAAAGTCACTATTGTGCTCCCTTTGCCATACACAGTGCAAATAGCACTCACATCTGTTCCCAGCAAGTACAGTGTATCAGACTGAAGAGGAGCTACTGTTCTTGTCAGTTTCCTAAGCAGAGTTGAAGTAGATATGGCCCGTGTGTGTAGGAAGCACAGTTATAATGTTCTGAGCAAGCTCACTGTTCTGGCCCTGTAGGAAACAGAGTAGAGGAGAAGAGTGCTCTTTTCTCTAAAGCAGAGTGTGTTTCTTGTAAGGCGAGCTCGCGTTTGATTCCCAGTCCTAAATGGAATTGAGTCACATGCAGTTTTTGGTCCTACGAGCAAGAGTTGTTTTCTACTAAGAAGAGTCACTATTGCGCCCCAAATGCCATACACAGTGCAAATAGCACTCGCGTCTGTTCCCAGTAAGTACAGTGTATTGGACTGAAGAGGAGGTACTGTTCTTCTCAGTTTCCTAAGCAGAGTTGAACTAGATATGGTCCATGTGTGTAGGAAGCACAGATCTTTGTTCTGAGCAAGCTCACTGTTTGGACCCCATAGGAAACGCAGTAGAGTAGAAGAGTGCTCTTTTCTAAAAAACAGAGTGTGTTTCTTGTAAGGCGAGCTAGCGTTTGTTTTGTAGTCCTAAATGGAGTTGAATCACATGCAGTTTGTGGTCCTACGAGCAAGCGTGGTTTTCTGGTAAGAAGAGTCAATATTGCGCTCCCATTGTCATACACAGGGCAAATAGCACTGGCGTCGGTTCCCAGCATGTACAGTGTATTGGACTGAAGAGAATCTACTAGTCTTGTCAGGTTCCTAAGCAGAATTGAACTAGATATGGCCGTTTGTGTAGGAAGCACAGTTCTTTTGTTCTGAGCAAGCTCACTGTTCGGACCCCATAGGAAACAATATAGAGTAGAAGAGTACTCTTTTCTCAAAAGCAGATGTGTGTTTATTGTAAGACGAGCTAGCATTTGTTTCCCAGTCCAAAATGGATTTGAATAACATGCAGTTTCTGGTCCTACGAGCAAGAGTTGTTTTCTGGTAAGGAAAGTCACTATTGTGCTCCCTTTGCCATACACAGTGCTAATAGCTCTTGCGTCTGTTCCCAACAAGTACAGTGTATTGGACTGAAGAGGAGCTACTGTTCTTGTCAGTTTCATAAGCAGAGTAGAACCAGATATGGCCCGTGTTTGTAGGAAGCACAGGTCTTTTGTTCTGAGCAAGCTCACTGTTCTGGCCCTATAGGAAACACAGTAGAGTAGAAGAGTGCTCTTCTGTCAAAAGCAGAGTGTGTTTCTTGTAAGGCTAGCTAACGTTTGTTTCCCAGTCCTAAATGGAGTTGAGTCACATGCAGTTTTTGGTCCTACGAGCAAGAGTAGTTTTCTGGTAAGAAGAGTCACTATTCGGCTCCCATTGCCATACACAGTACAAATAGCACTCTCGTCTGTTCCCAGCATGTACAGTGTATTGGACTGAAAAGGATCTATTCTTCTTGTCAGTTTCCTAAGCAGAATTGAACTAGATATGGCCGTGTATGTAGGAAGCACAGTTCTTTTGTTCTGAGCAAGCTCTCTGTTCTGGCCCTATAGGAAACACAGTAGAGTAGAAGAGTGCTCTTTTCTCAAAAGCAGAGTGTGTTTATTGTAAGGCAAGCTAGCGTTTGTTTCCCAGTCCTAAATGGAGTTGAATCACATGCAGTTTTTGTTCCTACCAGCAAGAGTTGTTTTCTGGTAAGGAAAGTCACTATTGCGCTCCTATTGCCATACATAGTGGAAATAGCTCTCGCATCTGTTCCCAGCAAGTACAGTGTATTGGACTGAAGAGAAGCTACTGTTCTTGTCAGTTTCCTAAGCAGAGTTGAACTAGATATGGCCCGTGTGTGTAGGAAGCACAGTCCTTTTGTTCTGAGCAAGCTCACTGTTCGGAACCCATAGGAAATACAGTACAGAAGAAGAGTGCTCTTTTCTCATAAGCAGAGTGTGTTTCTTGTGAGGCGAGATAGCGTTTGTTTCCCAGTACTAAATAGAGTTGAATCCCATGCAGTTTGTGTTCCTATGAGCAAGATTTGTTTTCTGGTAAGAAGAGTCACTATTTTGCTCCCATTGTCATACAAAGGGCAAATAGCACTGGCGTCTGTTCCCAGTATGTACAGTGCATTGGACTGAGGAGGATCTACTGTTCTTGTCAGTTTCCTAATCAGAATTGAACTAAATATGGCCGTGTATATAGGAAGCACAGTTCTTTTGTTCTGAGCAAGCTCTCTGTTCTGGCCCTACAGGAAACACAGTAGAGTAGAAGAGTGCTCTTTTCTCAAAAGCAGAGTGTGTTTCTTGTAATGCGAGCTAGCGTTTGTTTCCCAGTCCTAAATGGAGTTGAACCACATGCAATTTTTGGTCCTACCAGCAAGAGTTGTTTTCTGGTAAGGAAAGTCAATATTGCGCTCCCTTTGCCATACACAGTACAAAGAGCACTCGTGTCTGTTTCGAGCAAGTACAGTGTATTGGACTGAAGAGGAGCTACTGTTCTTGTCAGTTTCCTAAGCAGAGTTGAACTAGATATGGCCCGTGTGTGTAGGAAGCACAGTTCTTTTGTTCTGAGCAAGCTCTCTGTTTGGACCCCATAGGAAACACAGTAGAGTAGAAGAGCGCTCTTTTATCTAAAGCAGAGTGTGTTTCTTGTAAGGCGAGCTAGCGTTTGTTTCCCAGTCCTAAATGGAGTTGAATCACATGCAGTTTCTGGTCCTACGAGCAAGAGTTGTTTTCTGGTAAGGAAAGTCACTATTGCACTCCCATTGCCATGCACAGTGCAAAAAGCACTCCCGTCTGTTCCCAGCAAGTACAATGTATTTGACTGAAGAGGAGCTACTGTTCTTGTTAGTCTCCTAAGCAGAGTTGAACTAGATATGGCCCATGTGTCGAGGAAGCACAGTTCATTTGTTCTGAGCAAGCTCACTGTTCTGGCCCCATGGGAAACACAGTAGAGTACAAGAGTGCTATTTTCTCAAAAACAGAGTGTGTTTCTTGTAAGGCCAGCTAGAGTTTGTTTCCCAGTCCTAAATGGAGTTGAGTCACATGCAGTTTTTTGTCCTAAGAGCAAGAGTTGTTTTCTGGTATGACGAGTCACTATTGTGCTCCAATTGCCATACACAGTGCAAGTAGCACTCGCGTCTGTTCTCAGCAAGTACAGTGTATCGGACTGAAGAGGAGCTACTGTTCTTGTTAGTTTCCTAAGCAGAGTTGAACTAGATATGTCCCGTATGTGTAGGAAGCACAGTTCTTATGTTCTGAGCAAGCTCACTGTTCTGGCCCTATAGGAAACACAGTAGAGTAGAAGAGTGCTCTTTTATCTAAAGCAGAGTGTTTTTTTTTTTTTTTTGTAAGGCGAGCTCGCGTTTGTTTCCCAGTCCTAAATGGAGTTGAATCACATGCAGTTTTTGGTCCTACGAGCAAGAGTTGTATTATGGTAAGAAGAGTCACTATTGCGCTCCAAATGCCATACACAGTGCAAATAGCACTCGCGTCTGTTCAAAGCAAGTACAGTGTATTGGACTGAAGAGGAGCTACTGTTCTTGTCAGTTTCCTAAGCAGAGTTGAACTAGATATGGTCCATGTGTGTAGGAAGCACAGTTCCTTTGTTCTGAGCAAGCTCACTCTTTGGACCCCATAGGAAACACAGTAGAGTAAAAGAGTGCTCTTTTATCAAAAGCAGAGTGTGTTTCTTGTAAGGCAAGCTAGCGTTTCTTTCCCAGTCTCAAATGGAGTTGAATCACTTGCAGTTTCTGGTCCTACGAGCAAGAGTTGTTTTCTGGAAAGGAAAGTCACTATTGTGCGCCAAATGCCCTACACAGTGCAAATATCACTTGAGTCTGTTCCCAGCAAGTACAGTGTATTGGACTGAAGAGGATCTACTGTTCTTGTCAGTTTCCTAAGCAGTGTTGAACTAGATATGGCCGTTTGTGTAGGAATCACAGTTCTTTTGTTCTGAGCAAGCTCACTGTTCGGTCCCCATAGGAAACACAGTAGAGTAGAAGAGTTCTCTTTTCTCAAAAGCAGGGTGTGTTTCATGTGATGCGAGCTAGCATTTGTTGCCCAGTCCTAAATGGAGTTGAATCACATGCTGTTTCTGGTCCTACGAGCAAGAGTTGTTTTCTGGTATGAAGAGTCACTATTGCGCTCCCATTGTCATACAAAGGGCAAATAGCACTCGCATCTGTTCCCAGCAAGTACAGTGTATTGGACTGAAGAGGAGCTACTGTTCTTGTCAGTTTCCTAAGCAGAGTTGAACTAGATATGGCCCGTGTGTGTAGGAAGCACAGTTCTTTTGTTCTGAGCAAGCTCACTGTTCGGACACCATAGGAAACACTGTAGATTAGAAGAGTGCTCTTTTCTCAAAAGCAAAGTGTGTTTCTTGAAAGGCAAGCTACTCTTTGTTTCCCAGTCAGAAATGGAATTGAATCCCGTGCAGTTTCTGGTACTAAGAGCAAGAGTTTTTTTCTGGTAATAAGAGTCACTATTGCGCTCCCATTGCCATACACAGTGCATATAGCACTGGCGTCTGTTCCCAGCATGTACAGAGTATTGGACTGAAGAGGAGCTACTGTTCTTGTCAGTTTCCTAAGCAGAGTTGAACTAGATATGGCCCCTGTGTGTAGGAAGCACAGTTCTTATGTTCTGAGCAAGTTCACTGTTGTGGCCCTATAGGAAACACAGTAGAGTAGAAGAGTGCTCTTTTCTCAAAAGCAAAGTGTGTTTCTTGTAAGGCGAGCTTGCATTTCTCTCCCAGTCCTAAATGGAGTTGAGTCCCATGCAGTTTCTGGTCCTATGAGCAAGAGTTGTTTTTTGGTAAGAAGAGTCACTATTGCGCTCCCATTGTCATACACAGGGCAAATAGCACTGGTGTCTGTTCCCAGCATGTGCAGTGTATTTGACTGAAGAGGGTATACTGTTCTGTCATTTTTCTAAGCTGAATCGTACTAGATATGGCAGTGTGTGTAGGAAGCACACTTCTTTTGTTCTGTGCAAGCTTACTGTTCTGCCCCTATAGGAAACACAGTAGAGTAGAAGAGTGCTCTTTTCTCAAAAGCAGGGTGTGTTTCATGTGAGGCGAGCTAGCATTTGTTGCCCAGTCCTAAATGGAGTTGAATTACATGCAGTTTCTGGTCCTACGAGCAAGAATTGTTTTCTAGTAAGGAAAGTCACTATTGTGCTCCCATTGCCTTACACAGTGCAAATAGCACTCGCGTCTGTTCCCAGCAAGTACAGTGTATCGGACTGAAGAGGAGCTACTGTTTTTGTCAGTTTCCTAAGCAGAATTGAACTAGGTATGGCTGCGTGTGTAGGAAGCACAGTTCTTTTGTTCAGAGCAAGCTCACTGTTCGGACCCCATAGGAAACACAATAGAGTAGAAGAGTGCTCTTTTCTCAAAAGCAGAGTGTGTTTCTTGTACGGCAAGCTTGCGTTTGTTTCCCAGTCCTAAATGGAGTTGAATCCCATACAGTTTCTGGTCCTACGAGCAAGAGTTGTTTTCTGATAAGAAGAGTCACTATTGCGCTCCCATTGCCATACACAGTGCAAATAGCACTGGCTTCTGTTCCCAGCAAGTACAGTGTATCGGACTGAATAGGAGCTACTGTTCTTGTCAGTTTCCTAAGCTGAATTGAACTAGATATGGCCGTGTGTGTAGGAAGCATACTTCTATTGTTCTGTGCAAGCTTACTGTTCTGGCCTTATACGAAACACAGTAGAGTAGAAGGGTGCTCTTTTCTCAAAAGCAGAGTGTGTTTCTTGTAAGGCGAGCTAGCATTTATTTCCCAGTTGTAAATGGAGTTGAATCACATGCAGTTTTTGGTCCTATGAGCAAGAGTTGTTTTCTGGTAAGGAATGTCACTATTGTGCTCTCATTGCCATACACAGTGCAAATTGCACTCGCGTCTATTCCCAGCATGTACAGTGTATTGGCATGAAGAAGAGCTACTTTTCTTCTCAGTTTCCTAAGCAGAGTTGAACTAGATATGGCCCGTGTGTGTAGGAAGTACAGTTCTTTTGTTCTGAGCAAGCTCACTTTTCTAGCCCTATAGGAAACACAGTAGAGAAGAAGAGTGCTCTTTTCTCAAAAGCAGAGTGTGTTTCTTGTAAGGTGAGCTAGCATTTGTTGCCCAGTCCTAAATGGAGTTGAATCACATGCTGTTTCTGGTCCTACAAGCAAGAGTTGTTTTCTGGTATGAAGAGTCACTATTGCGCTCCCATTGTCATACAAAGGGCAAATAGCACTCGCGTCTGTTCCCAGCAAGTACAGTGTATCGGACTGAAGAGGAGCTACTGTTTTTGTCAGTTTCCTAAGCAGAATTGAACTAGGTATGGCCGCGTGTGTAGGAAGCA